>NC_045456.1:23067550-23074173 GCF_002776525.5 Piliocolobus tephrosceles | reverse complement strand
CCTGGGCGACAGAGCAAGACTCTGTCTCAAAAAAAAAAAAAAAAAAAAAACAAAAAAAAGAAATAATCACTAATAAAACCAGCAGAGCCTTGACTATTCTGGCCCAGCAAGAAAGTCAGATGAGAAATGCTATCTATCAAAATAGATTAGCTCTCCACTACTTGGTAGCAGCTGAAGAAGAGGTCTGTAGGAAATTTAACCTTACTAATAGCTGCCTACACATAGATAATCAAGGGCAAGTAGTTGAAGACAGAGATATGACAAAACTGGCACATGTGCCCGTGCAAGTGTGGCATGGATTTGATCCTTAGGCCATGTTTGGAAAATGGTTCCTAGCGTTAGGAGAATTTAAAACTCTTATAATAAGAGTTATAATAGTAATAAGAACCTGCCTACTACTCCCTTGTTTGCTACCTGTACTTCTTCAGATGATTAAAAGCTTCATCGCTACCTTAGTTCACCAAAATGCTTCAGCACAAGTGTACTATATGAATCACCATTGATCTCTCTTGCAAGAAGACATGGGTAGTGAGGATGAAAGTGAGAACTCCCACTAATGAGTGAGAGTCTCAAAAGGGGGGAATAAGAGAGGAGACCACCCTTTATATCATCTTATGCCCAATTTCTGCCTCCAAAGAAAGAAGAAGTAAAAACTAAAAGGCAGAAATGAAATCCATAAGCAGACAGTCCAGCGCCGCACCCTGGGCCTGGTAGTTAAAGATCAACCCCTGACCTAATTGGTTATGTTACCTATAGATTATAGACATCGTATAGAAATGCACTGTGAAAATCCCTATCTTGTTTTGTTCTGATCTAATTACCGGTGCATGCAGCCCCCATTCATGTGCCTTCTGCTTGCTCAGTCAATCACGACCCTCTCACACGCACCCTCTTAAGAATTGTGAGCCCTTAAAAGGGACAGGAAATGCCCACTAGGGGAGCTCAGCTCTTGAGATGGAAGTCTTGCTGATGCCCCTGTCCGAATAAATCCCTTCCTTCTTTAACTTGATGTCTGAGGAGTTTTGTCTGCTGCATGTCCTGCTACACATCTCAAAAAAAATAACAAAAAAGAAAACTAAAAAGTGGTATTATATTTTAATGGCATGTGGACATAGGTGAAATGACCATTGTTTTGTGTCCTGGTATGCCAGCATAAGGAATCAGGATTCCCTGTATAGATATGGATTATTCACTCCAAACTTTTCCTACTTAGGCACAATTTGAAAATATATATATATATGGTCAAATGGCAGCAGTAAGTTTCCAGCCTGAGAAATCTGACTGTGCAAATCCATACACCATCTCAACTTCAGCTTTCCCAGAAAACTGAGTGATGAATCTTGTCAGGTTTTAGCTTGTGACACCAGCAGATTTATAGTATACAAAATCCACTCTGAATTCTGCTTCTGAACTGTTGCATAGCTGGGATCCCCAGTGTAATCCATTTCAGCACAACAACTGGGAATCCCTGCTGCAAATAAAGGAAGACATGGCAAGTATGCAGCTAGTTCTTTCAGGCAAGGACTTGGCAGTTAAAGCAGAAGATAGAAAAGAAATTTTAGAAGAGGCAGGGGAAAATCAGCACATTTCAGTGAGATAAAAGGAAAGAAGCCTTTATGGTGGTGTTGCTGAAACTATGTAGATTTGCATAGTGGTCATCAGATAACTGGAAGCTAAAAAGAAAGCATAGTGGAATTGATAACCAGTGACAGTAGTTTCAGTAAATCAAAATTGTTCCAACTCTAGTGAAAACTGCTTTGGCCTACCCCTTAAAGGTTGTGGAGAAGAGCAACGAGGAAAATTAATGCCTGAACACCATGAATGTTTGTTTTTGACAATGAAAGTAGATTTTAATGGGTTTCAGTCCATAGTCAATATTTACTGATTCACACACACATATATATAAACATACATACATATATCAGACACTGTTAGGTCTCTGCTGGGTGTCCAAGACAGATAAGAAAATTAATGTGATAGATAAGAAACATCTCCTAGAAGGAGTGATACCTGTGCTAGAGGAGTCTTAAGTAGGCAAAGAGGGAGAGGGCCTTTTATCTCCAGGAAAGAAATGGGGCAAAAGGTGCAATATGGGAAAGGGCATGGCTGAAAGTGATTTGTTTGAATCTTGCTCCAGAAAAACAGAAAGACATAAAACTGAAAGGCAGACAAATGTCAGATCTTGAAGTGATTTATTCAGCCACCGTGAAGACCTGGGCTTAGAATCTAGAAGGCATTAAATGCTAACCTAAGAAATTGAATATTTGGATGGAGCATGAAACCAATGTGATGAAAGTATGCTTCAGAGGCTAGGTGTGGTGATTCATGGCTGTTATCCCAGCACATTGGGAGGCAAAGGTGAGTGGATCATCTAAGGTCAGGAGAGCCTGGGCAACATGGCAAAACCCCGTCTTTAATAAAAATACAAAAATTAGCCCAGCATGGTGCTGCACCTCTGTAACCCTAGCTGCTTGGGAGGCTGAGGCATGAGAATCACTTGAACCCAGAGGTTGAGGATGCAGTGAGCTGAGATCACTCCACTGCACTCTGGCCTGATGACACTGTGAGACTATCTCAAAAAATAAATAAATAAAAAAATAAAGTGTGCATTAGAAAATGTGAAAGGTGGCCTCTTGTGGGAAGTAATTAAAGGCACAAATGTGCTGGAATGCTTTGACAGAAGGTAAAAAATGGCCATTGCTAATGCCAGCTGTGAAATTCCAGCATGTCCTGACACTGATGCAGTCCATGAGTATAATATGTGAAGTTTGTTACCCAAGTGATGACACAAATAATGGTGATCACATTTACTGAGCTGGCTAGGTACGAACTGTAATGAAGATGATCTTTGCCATCTAAAATTCAAGTTTAAAATAACTAGGGAAATGTAACAGAAAATACCAAAGTAGATAGTGTGTATTAACCTTTCTCTGGAATTTTTGTATGTGCATGTGTGTGTAGGTATGTGTGTGCATCTGTTCCCTCCTTTGTGCCATCTTAATTTAGACCCTCATTTGATTTAGGCCAGATTTCGAGAAGTCGCTTATTACCTTTTCCTAACTCCACTACCTTTTTTTGCCCTTGCTCAATGCCATGGTTTTGAATGTCCCTCCAAATCTCACACTGAAATTCTGTGGCCACTGTAATTGTGTTGGGAGATGGGACCTTTAAGAAATGACTAGCTGGGAGGGTGCAACCTATCATGACTGGATTGATGGCATTATGTTGAGAATAAGTTAGTTATTGTGCGAGTGGGCTTTGGATCAAAGGATGAGTTTGGCCTTTATTTTCTATTTTTCACATGTCCTTCACCATATGATGTCCTCCTGCCATGTTGTAACATAGAAAGAAGGCCACAACAGATGCAGCCCCTTGGACTTCCCCAGCCTCCAGAAACATGAGCAAAATGAGTCTTTTTACAAATTACCCAGTCAATGGTATTCTGTTGTTGCAACAGCAAATGGACTAAAGCACTTTTTTTTCCTCTTTAGAGAACTAAATAAACTTACAAAGAGACATGTCAAATTTGCTGCCAAATGATCAAAAAGGCCATATATGTTTTAAAAATTGTACAATAGCCCACCACTGAAATAAAGCACCATTTTCCTCTTCACCTAGTTTTTAGAAATAAGGGAAAAGCAACCATAAATGTAAACATGTAATTTTATTGTTTAATGAGAGAATTATAGGAATTTTAAAATTTTTTATCAATGCAAATTTCAATTCCTGTTGTCCTGCCTAATCTGTTACCTTTTTGGTGGAAGATCAGTTGTAATTAGGATGATGTTTGTCCAGTGAAGATGATTGATGAGATGGCCTGGAAAGACAGGCAGCCGATGTATCAAATGTCATAGGCATTTGGAAGCACTGGTTGCCTGCTGGTAGCAGGTTAGGATAAGGAGCCTCACTGACTGATACTTCAAAATATCTGGTTGGAAAAGTAGATGGTTCCACTGTCAGCCCCCAAAAACTATTCTGTAAGGGAGGTGGGATGTGGTATTGAGAAGTTAATGGTGATAACAAAATTCACATATGTCCATTTGTTTGCGTGTAGGTGCTATGAGAGTGCATATGAATGTTGGTCAATTGATATAAATGTTGATCTGTGGCAATTTTGTCTGACGGTCCAACTGAAGTTGAAGATGGAGGAGGAAAACCGCTTCTGATTGGGTCAGTTGAACTAGCTGACACAATATTTCCTCCGTAGAGGCATATTTAAGTTTGTAGAGGTTGGAAATAAACTTTCTTCACTAGTTTTAGCAGCTAAGCCAGAATTACGATTACCCATGTTACCCCCCGCTCTGAAGTGCTTCTTGTTGAAATCTTCAGCAAATAAAGTAGATACAGGAGAAGGATTTTTAATCCCAACTTTTAATTCTTACTGAAAGTTGGGGACAGTCACGTTTGAAATTTGGATTACGAGAACTATAACTAAAACCAAAGGAGAAGTTGATTTAGTGTCATTTTTAACCAAGAGACAAGAGACTATCACACATCTGACGTGTAAAGTCTCAGATTTCTGTTGTACCACACAAAGTTAATGTTATCAACTAATAAATGCACATTGTTGACTATTTTTAAGAATGCACTTTTTCAGAAAAAAGCATTCAATTAGTAAAGCCCTCAAATGAAAACATTATACATTGACAGTGACATTTCACTAGTGGCTTTGGTATCTTTATTTGGAGTTCACTGTAAGATTCAAAGTTGTTGGCAAAGTTTTTAAAGACGCTGAAAGTTTAATACTTAAGCTGACCTCAATGATTTCAAAAAATTAAATAATTTTAACCTTAATATTTCACATAATTTTTGAAATCTGGTCTTACTGCATATATTAGTGTGTTTACTAATGTATAAAATAAAATCGTATATATACTCTACATAAAGTAGTAACTGAAAATATTTTGAATACTTTGCTTGAAACAGAGACTTGTTTTTCTTCTGCCAGAAAGTTGGCCAAAGAAGCAGAAGTTTGAAAATTCTGTCGAATTTTACTAAATACATAGAGATTGAGCTGTTGAACTAAACTTTTCATACTATCAGTTTCCAATATTCTGTAAGGAGCCCTTCTTTCCAAAATTTCTTTCTTGAAGAGTTCATTAATCACATGCAAGTTCCATTCTCATCCTATGATATAGACTTGAATTGGTCACTTTCAATTATTTTCCAAAGTTTTTTGGGAAACGTCAGGGAAAGAAAATCATTATCTTTATCTGGCTTAGAGACACAAACTGTGTAAGGTGGCCTTTTTGTCAAGGACCCTTGTGACAAAACTCAAAAAGCAGTTTCTTCAATCATTGACCCCAGGGAATGTGTTTTCACACAATGGAGACCTAGGGGAGGCTTCTGAACCAGTTAATTCATCTTTCGGAGTTTCTGAGGAAACACGTGCCATCTCAAGTAAATATTTCTTTAGCTACTCTTTCAGGCTGCATTGTTTTCAAGACTGCAGCTTCCAAAGCTGCTTTAGAAGGCCTAGGCAGGTAAAGTAATCTATATCATCACAGTGGTTCCTAATCTGAGTAGCAATGACATCACAAGAGGACTTTGGTCTCCTAGTAATGTGTATGTAAAAATTCAGCCAAGTATGAGAAATGAAAATTTCTTCATTTTCATTTTTCATTCCTCACTTCTTTACAGGAAAATTCTTCCCAGCAATGTATCCAGTAAAAACAAAATGTGAACTTACTGCTTACACAATGTGATCTCTAAAATCTCATTCCTGCAGAATCTTTTGAGTAAATAAGGAAATAAATGAATAATGTCCTCAATCCCTGAAATAAAAGTGATTTTCTCTGTTACACACACACTCATACTATATTGGTGCCAGGAGCATAGGGCCTGGTAATTGGACAATGCAAAAAAACAATAACAAAAAAAGATTTTAAAAGCTCTGTCAGTTTGGCATGTTGGATTGGGAATTGATGCAGGGCAGAACCTATATGTTAAAAATCCTCTCTCTACTAAGATACAAAAAATTAGCTGAGCATGATGGCATGCACTCAGGTGGCTGAGGCAGGGGAATCACTTGAACCTGGGAGGTGGAGACTGTGGTGAGCCAAGATCACACCACTGCACTCCAGCCTGGTGACAGAGCAAGACTCTCAAAACAAAACAAAACAAAAAAATGCATGGCCTAAAAAGTAGGTTGCCGATTGCTGGGGAGGGGCGGGGGAATACAAAGAACTGTTTAGTAGATAAGAGGTTTCCTGTTGGGTGATAGAAATGTTTAAGAACTAGAGTGAGGTGATAATTGTACAACATCATAAGCATGTTAAATTCCATTGAATTGTACAACATCATAAGCATGTTAAATTCCATTGAATTGTACACTTTAAAATAATTTTATATTATGTGAAATTTGCTTTAAAAAATTAAGGGCTGGGTGCAGTGAGTCATGCTTGTAATCCCAGCACTTTGGGAGGCTGAGGCGGGCAGATCACGAGGTTAGGAGATCAAGACCACCCTTGCTAACACGGTGAAACCCCATCTCTCTTAAAAAAAAAAACAACCATCCTGGCTAACACGGTGAAACCCCGTCTCTACTAAAAAATACAAAAAACTAGCCGGGCGAGGTGGCGGGCGCCTGTAGTCCCAGCTACTCGGGAGGCTGAGGCTTTAAT
>NC_045456.1:23058619-23067450 GCF_002776525.5 Piliocolobus tephrosceles | reverse complement strand
CAGTGAGCTGAGATCCGGCCATTGCACTCTAGCCTGGGCGGCAGAGCGAGACTCCCTCTCAAAAAAAAGAAAGAAAACAAAAAAAAACCACAAAAAATTAGCCGTGCATGTTGGCGGGCGCCTGTAGTCCCAGCTACTCGGGAGGCTGAGGCAGGAGAATGGCATGAACCCAGGAGGTGGAGCTTGCAGTGAGCCAAGATCACCACTGCACTCCAGCCTGGGTGACAGAGCGAGATTCCGTCTCAACAACAATAGCAGCAGCAGCAGCAAAAAGACACTACTTGAATTTCTCCTTCATAATCAGAGTCAATAACTCCTGGGACTACAGTAATGCCCTGTAAGTTAAGATGGCTTTTGCCTAAATTTAGTCCCATGTATCCTGTTGGTAAAGGTCCCCAAAAACCAGTGGGAACTTTGATGGGTTTGTATCCGACAACTAACTTGATTCTTTCTCTTGCGGGGTAGATCTAATCCTGCACTTTGGTGTTCCTGGGGTGGGGGAATCAATGTGCCTCCAGGAACCCATGCCTGAAACAGTGTTGAGGGCTGAACTGGGATTGCCCTTATTGTTTGAGGGGCCTGGGTCCAGGCCCCCATCTCGTTTCCCGACAGCGGGGTGCCATTCTGATGAATCTCAGTGGCACTGATTAGCCCAGTGATATCCTTTGTTACAGTGAGGACAAAGTCCTGGCATTTTTTCTGCTGGTGGGACAACGCATTGTAGATCTTTTCTGTCTTGAGGTCTGGCGGCATTCCTTTTTAAAATTTCATTTTTTCACAATTATAACATTTTCCCATTTGAGGATTTGATCCTTGGCTCGTTTTAGATTTGACTGTCAGGCCTCTGAGCCCAAGCCAAGCCAAGCCATCACATCCCCTGTGACTTGCACGTATAGGCCCAGATGGCCTGAAGTAACTGAAGAGTCACAAAAGAAGTGAAAATGCCCTGCCCCTGCCATAACTGATGATATTCCACCACAAAACAAGTGAAAATGACTTGTCCTTGCCTTAAGTGATGACATTACCTTGTGAAATTCCCTTTCCTGGCTCATCCTGGCACAGAAAACTCCCCCACTGAGCACCTTGTGACCCCCTACTCCTGTCCTCCAGAGAACAACCCCCCTTTGACTGTAATTTTCCTTTACCTACCCAAATACGATAAAGGCCGAGCTAGGTCCGAGGTCCGAGGCCGAACTAGGTCCCAATTTTTCCTCAGCCTCCACTCCCCCACCATATAATCCTTTTATCACCTTCCCTCCTCACACCCAGTCTGGCTTCCAGTTTTGTTCCATGACTAGCTCTCCCCAACCTGCCTAGCAATTTCCTCTTAAAAAGGTGACTGGAGCTAAACACATAGTCAAGTTTAATGCTCCTTTTTCTTTATCCGACTTCTCCCAAATCAGTTAGCGTTTAGGCTCTTTTTCATCAAATATGAAAAACCCAGCCCAGTTCATGGCTCATTTGGCAGCAACCCTGAGATGCTTTACAGCTCTAGACCCTAAAAGGTCAAAAAGCCATCTTAATGTACATTTTGTTACCCAATCTGCTCCTGAAAATAAAGCCCCCAAAATGAAATTCTGGCCCTCAAACCCCACAACAGAACTTAATTAACCCGACTTCAAGGTGTACCATAATAAAGTAGAGGCAGCCAAGTAGCAATGTATTTCTGAGTTGCAATTCCTTGCCTCCACTGTGAGACAAACCCCAGCCACATCTCCAGCGCACAAGAACTTCCAAATGCCTGAACCACAGCAGCCAAGTGTTCCTCCATGACTGCCTCCCCCAGGAGCTTGCTACAAGTGCCAGAAATCTGGCAACGAGGCCAAGGACTATCTACAGTCCAGGATTCCTCCTAAGCCGTGTCCCATCTGTGTGGGACTCCACTGAAAACTGGGTTATTCAGCTCACCTGGCAGCTACTTCCAGAGCCCCTGGAACTCTGGCCCAAGGCTCTTGACGGACTTCTTCCCAGATCTCAGCTTAGCAGGTGAAGACTGACACTGCCCAATAGCCCTGGAAGCCTACAGGACCATCACAGATCCTCTGGGTAACTCTCACAGTGGAGAATAAGTTCGTCCCCTTCTTAATCAATACGGAGGCTACCCTACCAACTACACATGACCTTCTTTTCAAGAGCCTATTTCCCATTGCCTCCATAACTGTTGTGGGTAGTGACGGCCAGCTTTCTAAACCTCTTAAAACTCCCCAACTCTGGTGCCAACTTTGACAACATTCTTAATGCACTCCTTTTTAGTTATCTCCACCTGCCCAATTCCCTTATTAGGCCAAGACATTTTAACTAAATTATCTGCTTCCCTGACAATTCCTAGGCTATAGTCACACCTCATTGCCACCTTTTCCCCCAGTTCAAAGCCTCCTTCACATGGCACACCTCGTTGTCACCTTTTCCCCCAGTTCAAAGCCTCCTTTGCATCCTCCCCTTGTATCCCCCCCCACCTTAACCCACAAGTATAGGATACCTCTACTCCCTTCTTGGCGACTGATCATCTACCCCTTAGCATCTCATTAAAACTTAATCACCCTTACCCTATCAATGCCAATATCCCATCCCACAGCATGATTTAAAAGGATTAAAGTCTGTTACACCAACCTGTTAGACCATGGCCTTTTAAAGTCTGTAAACTCCCTTTACAATTCCCCCATTTTACCTGTCCTAAAACCAGACAAGGCTTGCAAGTTAGTTCAGGATCTGCACCTTATTAACCAAATTGTTTTGCCTATCCACCCCATGGTGCCAAAGCCATATACTCTCCTATCTTCCATATCTCCCTCCACAACCCATTATTTTGTTCTAGATCTCAAACATACTTTACTATTCCTTTGCACCCTTCATACCATCTTCGCTTTCACTTGGACTGTCCCTGGCACCCAACAGGCTCAGCAAATTACCTGGGCTATACTGCTGGAGTTTTTGCCCCGGCCCAGGACGGGCAAATTGAGTTTACTCATGTGCTTTTAGGCTTCAGACAGCCCCCATTACTAAAAGTTAGCTAAAAAAGCAGCTAGCGTTCCAACTTCTATTCCTCATGGCAGTTTTCCTCCTTCACATCAGTCACATACCACAAGGCCTCAGACAGTCCCCATTACTTCAGTCAAGCCCAAATTTCTTCCTCATCTGTTACCTATCCCTTGACATAATTCTCACAAAAACACATGTGCTCTCCCTGCTGATCATGTCTGGCTAATCTCCCAAACCCCAATCCCTTCTACAAAACAACTCCTTTCCTTCCTAGGCATGGTTAGTGCGGTCAGAATTCTTACACAAGAGCTGGGACCGTGTCCTGTAGCCTTTCTCTCCAAACAACTTGACCTTACTGTTTTAGCCTAGCCCTCATGTCTGTGCGCAGCAGCTGCCCCTGCTTTAATACTGTTAGAGGCCCTAAAAATCAGACGCTATGCTCAACTCACTCTCTACCGTTCTCATAACTTCCAAAATCTATTTCCTTTCCCCCACCATCGCTCAAGACAACGCTTTTTCTGATAAGTTAGCTAAAAAAGCAGCCATCAGAAGGCAACAGATCCCATCACTGAGGACAATGCTTATGCTGATAAGTTAGCTAAAAAAGCAGCTAGCATTCCAACTTGTATTCCTCATGACAGTTTTCCTCCTTCACATCGGTCACTCCCCCCTACTCCCCCTCTGAAACTTCCACCTATCAATCTCTTCACACACAAGACAAATGGTTCTTGGACCAAGGAAAATATCTCCCTCCAGCCTCACAGGCCCATTCTATTCTGTCATCATTTCATAACCTCTTCCATGTAAGTTATAAGCTGCTAGCCCACCTCTTAGAACCTCTCATTTCCTTTCCATTGTAGAAATCTATCCTCAAGGAAATCACTTCTTAGTGTTCCATCTGCTATTCTACTACTACTCAGGAATTTCTCAGGCCCCCTGCCTTCCCTACACATCAAGCTGGAGGTTTTGCCCCCAGCCCAGGATGGGCAAATTGACTTTACTCACATGCCTTTAGTCAGGAAACTAAAATATCTCTTGGTCTAGGTAGACACTTTCAATGGATAGGTAGAGGCCTTTCCCACAGGGTCTGAGAAGGTCACCATGGTCATTTCTTCCCTTCTGTCAGACACAGTTCCTCAGTTTGACCTTTCATGTCTATAGAGTCTGATAATGGACCAGCCTTTACTAGTCAAATCACCCAAGCGGTTTTTCAGGCTGTTGGTATTCAGTGAAACCTTGATATCCTTTACCATCCTCAATCTTCAGAAAAGGAAAAACAGACAATGGTCTGTTAAAAACACACCTCAGCAAGCCCAGTCACCAATTTAAAAAGGACTGGACAACACTTTTACCACTTTCCCTTCTCAGAATTCAGCCCGTTCCTCAGAATGCTACAGGATACAGCCCATTTGAGCTCCTGTGTAGACACTCCTTTTTATTAGGCCCCGGTCTCATTCCATACACCAGCCCAACTTGAACTGCACCCCAAAAACTCACCAACCAAACAAGTAATTATGCAGAACCCCTTTAGGCTCTCTCTAATTAGATGTCCTGGGTCCTCCCAATTCTTAGTCCTTTAATACTGGTTTTTTCTCCTCTTATTCAGACCTTGTGTCTTCCATTTAGTTTCTCAATTCATACAAAACTGCATCCAGGTCATCACCAATCATTCTATACGACAAATGTTCCTTCTAACAACTCCACAATATCACCTCTTACCACAAAATCTTCCTTCAGCTTAATCTCTCCCACTCTAGGTTCCCATGCCACCCCAATTCCGCTTGAAGCAGCCCTGAGAAGCATCGCCCATTATCTCTCCATGCCACCCCCCAAAAATTTTCGCCATCCCAACACTTCAACACTATTTTATTTTTCTTGTTAATATAAAAAGGCAGGAATGTCAGGCCTCTGAGCGCAAGCCAAGCCATCACATCCCCTGTGACTTGCAGGTATACACCCAGATGGCCTAAAGTACGTGAAGAATCACAGAAGTGAAAATGCCCTGCCCCTGCCATAACTGATGACATTCCACCACAAAAGAAGTGAAAATATCTGGTCCTTGCTGTAAGTGATGACATTACCATGTGAAATTCCCTTTCCTGGCTTATCCTGGCTCAAAAAACTCCCCCACTGAGCACTTTGTGACCCCCACTCCTGCCCACCAGAGAACAATCCCCCTTTGACTGTAATTTTCCTTTACCTACCCAAATCCTATAAAACGGCCCCACCTTTACCTTCCTTTGCTGACTCTTTTTCAGACTCAGCCCACCTGCACCCAAGTGATTAAGAGGCTTTATTGCTCACACAAAGCCTGTTTAGTGGCCTCTTCACACAAACGCACATGACATTGACAACTCTTAGAGTTAGCCATTGCTTGCACTAACATTGCAGATTGATGAAGCTCAGTTTCTATATCCTGACAAGCTCTGAGAAAATTTTCCAAGTTTTTTATACACCTTGCTGGTGCTACTGCATGTTTATAATCCTTGTTTGCATTCTCAAAATCCAATAGTACTGTTTCTGATGTTTATGCACTTACTTTTACCAAAGAACTTTTAATTTTCATATGGCTATTATCTTCATATGGTTATTATCTAGCATCCTTTTGTTTTAACTTGAAGACTCCCTTTTAAGATTTCTTCTAGGACAGCTCTAGTGGGAATGAACCTTCCACAGCAGTTTTTTTTTTTTTTTTTGAGACGGAGTCTTGCTCTGTTGGCCAGGCTGGAGTGCAGTGGCCGGATCTCAGCTCACTGCAAGCTCCGCCTCCCGGGTTTACGCCATTCTCCTGCCTCAGCCTCCCGAGTAGCTGGACTACAGGTGCCCGCCACCTCGCCCGGCTAATTTTTTTGTATTTTTTAGTAGAGACGGGATTTCACCATGTTAGCCAGGATGGTCTCGATCTCCTGACCTCGTGATCCGCCCATCTCGGCTTCCCAAAGTGCTGGGATTACAGGCTTGAGCCACCGCACCCGGCCTCTTCCACAGTTTTTATCTCTGAAAGTCGTTATCTTTCATTTTTGAGAATAACTTTGCTACCTACTGAACTCTCAGGTTTTTTTTCTTTTTTTTTCCTTTCAGCACTTAAAATAGTTACCCTGCTGCCTTCTGGCTTGCAAAGTTTCTTCTGAGAAGTATCTGCTGATAATCCCTGTTTTGTTTCTGGTGTTCATAATCTTATTGAGAATTCTTTGTACATGACGAATCACTTTTCTTTTGATGCTTTCAAGATTTTCTGTGTCTGTGGTTTTTCCCCTCCTTCTCCCTTCCCTTCGCCTCCCCTCCCCTCCTCTCCTTTCTTTTTTTTTTTTTTTTTTTTTGACAGGGTGTCTTTCTGTTGCCCAGTCTGGACTGGAACTTTTGGCTCAACTAATCCTCCTGTCTCAGCCTATTGAGTAGCTGGGAATACAGTCATGGGCCATCACAGTCGATTCCTTGTTTATAACTTTAGATGTGATTATAATATGTCTCTAAATGTGTCTCTGGGTTTTTCATACTTCCATTTCTTTGATGCTTGTATTTGTATATCTTTGTCTTCATATTTGGGAAGTTTGTGGGTATTATTTATTCAAAGAAGTTCTGTAATCCTTATTTTGTTGTATCTTCTCCTTTAGGGACTTTCATAATGTATATATTGGATTGCTTGATGCTATCCATAAATCTCGTAGGCTTTGTTCACTTGTCTTCATTCTCTTCTCTTTTGATTCATTAGCCTGATAATTTCAAATGATCTTTCTTTAGGTTTGCTGAATCTTTTTCTTCAGGTTTGTTTAACCTTTCTAATAAATTTTTCAATGCAGTCATTATATTTTCAGCTTCAGAATATCTTTTTAGTTCTTTTTTATAATTTGTCTCTTTTTGTTTTTTGGATTTCACTTCTGTTTCTGTTCATATTCTCCCTTAGGTCTTTGAGAATATTAAAGACAATGTCTTACCAAGTAAGTCTTAGATTTACTTTTTCTTCAGCATTGATTTCTGGAGATTTATTTGCTTCATGTGAATGAGCCATGTTTCTCTGATTCTTTGTATCCTTTGAGATCTTTTGTTATAAATTGAGCATTTGAAAAAACAGCTGCTTCTCTGTTCTTTATGCAAACTAGCACTATGTAGGGAATGACTTTCAGTAATCAGCCCAGAATGAAAGCTAATGGTTTTCTAAGGCTTTTTCTAGACCTGTGGCTGACCTGAGCTTGTGTGTTTGCCTTATTCCACAGTTTTCTCATAATTGTGGCTACTTTTAAATGTCTTTATTTCCCCCAGAGTCATACCCTTGCCACCTCTCTAAAACTTGCTGTTCTATTATGTTCCTGTTCCTGTAACTGGGCCCCCAAGATGCAGGATTTACTGTAGCTCTCAGGCTCTCAGTCCCAGGATTGTTGTGAATAGCTTCCAACTGATACCCAAACTATGCTGCAGTTTTTCTCAAGGGCTTTAAATCAGACAAAGTACAAACTATTAAGAGTGCTTTGGCAGCCCTCAGATAAGCTAACACTTTGAAAATGAGTTTCATCCTCTCTCTCTCTCTTTTGGGGGTGGTGAACAGTGTCTCGGTCTGTCACCCAGGCTGAAGTGCAGTGGCTCTATCTTGGCTCACTGCAAGCTCTGTTTCCCAGGTTCAGACCATTCTCCTGCCTCAGCCTCCCAAGTAGCTGGGACCCGCCACCACGCCCAGCTAATTTTTTTTTGTATTTTCAGTAGAGATGAGGTTTCACCATGTTAGCCAGGATAGTCTAGATCTTCTGACCTCATGATGCGCCCGTCTTGACTTCCCAAAGTGCTGGGATTACAGGTGTGAGCCACCACGCCCGGCCAAGTTTCACTCTTTTCTTATATCTTGAGGACAGCAACCGGGAAAAGGTGTCATCACTGTACCAGACTGCATGTTGTAGATGATAGGGCAAAAGCAAGCAAAAATGCCTTTCATGATTCCAGTGTTAGTATTTCCAGGCTCCAAGAACTGTGGTACCAGGAGAAATTTCCTGCCATTATGGGTGTGCTTTTTCTTGAGTGAATACCTTGTTAGTTGCAGAAGATCCCTAATTACTTTCTAAATTTCCCACAGAGTACTTTGGTCAGTATATTGTTGTTTACTTTGTATTTCTGTTGGGAGAACAAAGACTTACAGACTTCAAGTCTCCAACTCTTCTGATTTTTCTCCTTCTCTTATATTTTTACAATTGTAACTTTTACCCATGTTAAAGTGAGTTTTGTTTTTCCTAAATGATTGGCCTTGTTATTGGCCAGAACAAACTTGAAGAACACAGCATAATTTGCTCTGCTATTAAGACTAATCTGCTTATGAAAAATATGATTTTCCAGTTGTTTACTTGTTTTCATTTAAAGCTATTGTAATCTTTTCAGCTCCTGATGAGCTTAAGAAAATATTTTTGCATTTTTAAAGGAGAAAAGAATATATAATGAGATTTAAAAAAAATTAGGCTGAAGTGTTTTGTGTATTGTCAGGGTTTCTTAAAGGGACTTAAAGTGCTCTTTATTTGCTGGTTTCTAATATCATAGGAATATCATAATATTCCTAATGTGTAGGAATATTGTGATAGAGGAAGATGAGCATATATATAGCAGCAACATCTTGCTGGCTTGCTTTCTTATATATGCTGACCAGAACTTATCTGAAGAGATAATACAGACCTTTATGTATACAAGGGCATATAATGAGAACAAGTTTAAATTTAGAATTATGCAGGTAAAACCAGTTACGTCCTGATTATGTGGCAATGCTGACTAAATGGATTTAAAATTTATGTCTTCATTTACTTTCATTTTGCAATTTAATTGGATGGGGTCAGAACAGAAGAGGAACGACCATTAAGCCAAAAGTATATGGTGACTGA
>NC_045456.1:23002056-23058519 GCF_002776525.5 Piliocolobus tephrosceles | reverse complement strand
TATATTTATTTATTTATTTATTTATTTATTTATTTATTTATTTATTTATTTATTTATTTATTTATTTTGAGGCGGAGTCTCGCTCTGTCGCCCGGACTGGAGTGCAGTGACCGGATCTCAGCTCACTGCAAGCTCCGCCTCCTGGGTTTACGCCATTCTCCTGCCTCAGCCTCCCGAGTAGCTGGGACTACAGGCGCCCGCCACCTCGCCCGGCTAGTTTTTGTATTTTTAGTAGAGACGGGGTTTCACCGTGTTAGCCAGGATGGTCTCGATCTCCTGACCTCGTGATCCGCCCGTCTCGGCCTCCCAAAGTGCTGGGATTACAGGCTTGAGCCACCGCGCCCGGCCCAGTTTATATATTTAAAGCAAAATTAGTTTTTATTGTGTGTGACAGAAATTCAACTTCTATCACTTAAATAGTAGAATCTAAAATAAATGTCAAACTCAGCATATTGGTGGTTTTAATCTACATTTGAGCATACTTTGATAATTGCTAAACATTTCCAGATTTGTAGATAAACACAGTTTTGAAATGAAACTGCTTATTACAACTGGCCTTTGCCTTATCACAAATACCACCGGACCTAGTTGAAATGAAGTTTTTCTTTTTATTTTTTCATGATTCAGTTTTTAGTACGTCTAGGCTCAAAGGACTGTGGGACCAGTAAAAACTGGGAAGACAAAAACTGTCTTTCAGAACTGGCTCCTGTTTTGCCCATATATGCTACCTTTCCTTATCTTTAAAATTTATGGTGAAAATGAAATTAATAGGGTCCAATTAATTTTTTAAAATTTTGATTTGGAGCGTGAGCACTAATATGCATAAACAGACTTCCAGAACTCGCTTGACTCTATTCTTAGATTGCAGAATTGGAAGATCAAGACAATTCTAGTCACCTTCTCCTTGATGCCCTGCACTTATTTCTCATTGGTTACTCCTAAAATTCAACAGTCTTTTCTTATTGAAAAATATGGTTACAAACACCAAATGCTTCTACATAAGTAATGAGGGTCTTTCCAGTTCTTTTATATCTTATCTTAACTAATTAACTGATAATCTTAGAAAACAGATTCTAATCCTAGCGATTTTTTCTGCTATGAAATAGCAAGTGTTTGTCTTTTTTCTTAAAATAATCATGTGAAGTTAATGCTTGAAAAAAATCAGAGCTTGTAGCTCCTGATATTTTAAACAATACCCCAAGTTAAGCAAATTGTAGTTTTATTTAATGATTCACTTTTATTAGGCAACAAATAGTGAATGATTGTGAGTTCACTTATAATTGACTTTTTGATTAGCTACTCAGTAACTAGTGTTTAGAAAATTGGTAGTTTGTGATATTATAGACTAGGTGGCTCAAAAGGGTCTTTTGAATTGTTGATTATAGTGTGAAAAGAAGCTTGAAGATGGCATTAACATTTAAGCTCTTGGAGGCACAGGGACCATAAATTTAAATTTCTTTTAAGAGCAAGTAGGTGTGGTTTTCCTCCTGGATAAATACATTAAACTAAGCAGTTTTGCATATGATTTTACTGGTTTCATAGAGCCTTAGGAGTCATTCCACAAATGTCAAATTAATTAGGAGTCATATAATTTAAGCATTTCACAATGTACACCTATATCAGAACACCACATTTTACAATGCTTGTAAACTATCTTAATTTATTTATTTTTAATTTTTTTTTGAGACAGAGTCTCACTCTGTCTCCATGGCTGGAGTGCAGTGGCCCGATCTTGGTTCAGTGCAACCTGCTACTGGGTTCAAGCAATTCTCCTGCCTCAGCCTCCTGAGTAGTTGGGATTACAGGCACACACCACCACACCCAGCTAATTTTTGTATTTTTAGTGGAGAGGAGGTTTCGCCATGTGGGCCAGGTTGATCTCAAACCCTGGACCTCAGGTGATCTGCCCGCCTTGGCCTCCCCAAGTGCTGGGATTACAGGAGAGAGCCACTGTGCCCAGCCTCTTGTATCATAATTTTTTAAAAATGAATGACTGTAATGCAACCTGACCCTGAAAATATGACTACTAAAGCATTTATGGAACACTTACTTTATGCTTGCCACAAGGTACGGCTACTCATTCTCTGAATTCTCTTTTGAAAATGGAGTGAGGTGAGGGGTAATGATTTTTTTAAAAAATGCAAATCACTTTTTCTTTAATATATTTTCTTGTTTGAAAATACGCAAATGGTGAAAATAGTGCTTTGGAAGATGTTTTCTTTGTCATTGGTAGTTCATTCTAGTATAGGTACAACCAACCTTTGGGCTCTTACCAGTGACATGTAGAAGTGAGCCAAAGGGGCCAAACCAAAACTGTTACTGCATTTTAAGTAAGAAGGGAAAAAGAGGCCACGGGTGGTGGTTCAAGCCTGTAATACCAGCAGTTTGAGAGGCTGAGGTAGGAGAATTGCTTGAGGCTGGGAGTTCAAGACCTCCGTAGCCAACATGTCTACTGCATTTCAATTTGAAAAAAAAAAAAAAAAAAAGCAGCTTTGTTTTTTGTTTTGAAATTAGTCTCACTTTGTCACCCAGGCTGGAGTGCAATGTGGCCATCTCAGCTCTCTGCATCCTTGACCTCCTGGGCATGTAGTTGGGATTATGGGCATGTGCCACCATGCTAATTTCTGTATTTTTTGTAGAGAAGGGTTTTTCCTGTGTTGCCCTGGGTGGTCTTGAAATCCTGAGCTTGTGGATTTCAGGATCATGGTGGACAGGAAGCAGGACTAGATTGCAGATCCGGATAGAGCAGCATGCAGAGGCTTGCATTGTAAATTTTAGCTCCAGATTGACTCCAAGAACAAACCAGCAATCCTGAGAGGAACCACAGACTCTGTGAAGGAAGCATATGGCCCCTGCAGAACCCAGGAGACACCTCAAATACTGTGAGTGTCCCAACAGTGGAAGTGGGAAAGAGAGACCCTCCTCTCCTGAACACATGCCCCCACTGGAGAAACTGAAAGTCTGTTTGTGGGAGAGCAGTTTCTGACTTTACCTCGAGCTAAGTCAAGTTAGAGAGCCAACCCAAGCAAAATACAGGGATAGAGGAGGCAGCAGAAAGTCCATGGGAGCTCGCTGGGTCCCCAAGCAACAAGTAGAAGAAAGAAATTCAGAGCTTGAAGACATGGACTTCAAATTAACCCAATCCGACAAAGAAAAAATAAGAAGAAAATATGAGCAAAGCCTCCAAGAAGTCTGGGATTATGTTAAACAGCCTAAGAACAATCAGTGTTCTTGAGGAATAAGATAATTCTAAAAGCTTGGAAAACACATTTCAGGAAATAATTGAGGAAAACTTCCCCAGCCTTGCTAGAGACCTACACATGCAAATACAAGAAGCACAAACAACACTTGGAAAATTCATCACAAAATAGTCTTCACCTAAGCACACTGTAATCAGGTTATCCAAAGTTAAAAGGAACTAAAGAATCTTAAAAGCTGTGAGACAGAAGCACCAGCTAACCTACAAAGGGAAAAACTGTCAAATTAACAGCAGAATTCTGCACAGAAACCTATTAGTTAGAAGGGCTTGTAGGGTTTCTGCCTCCAATCTTCAGCCTCTTCAAACAAAACAATTATCTGCCAAGAACTTTGTATCCATTGAAACTAAGCAATGTATATGAAGGAAAGATACAATCTTTTTCAGACAACAAATGCCAAGAGAATTAGCCATTACCAAGCCACCACTACAGGAAGTGATAAAAGGAGCTCTAAATCTTGAAACAAATCCTGGAAACACATTAAAACAGAACCTCTTTAAAGCACAAGTCACACAGACCCTATAAAACAAAAACACAAGTTTAAAAGCAAAAACAAAAACAAAAACAAAACTGAAAGTGCACAGGAAACACACAGCATGATGAATGCAGCAGCACTTCACATTTCAATAATAACATTGAATGTAAATAGCCTAAATGCACCACTTAAAAGATACAGAACCGCAGAA
Organism: Piliocolobus tephrosceles; assembly: GCF_002776525.5. Lineage (NCBI taxonomy): Eukaryota > Metazoa > Chordata > Mammalia > Primates > Cercopithecidae > Piliocolobus > Piliocolobus tephrosceles. The sequence continues at coordinate 23,054,576 of NC_045456.1, read as the reverse complement.
TGGATATGAACTCATCAATCATCTGCTGCCTTCAGGAGACTCACCTAACACATAAGGACTCACATAAACTTAAAGGGGTGGAAAAAGTAATTTCATTCAATAGACACCAAAAGTGACCAGGGGTAGCTATTCTTACATTAGACAAAACAAACTTTAAAGCAACAGTGGTTAAAAGAGACAACGAAGGACCGGGCATGGTGGCTCATGCCTGTAATCCCAGCACTTTGGGAGGCCAAGACAAGGCAGATCATGAGGTCAGGAGTTTGAGACCACCCTGGCCAACATAGGGAAACCCCATCTCTACTAAAAATACAAAAAAAATTTAGCTGGGCGTGGTGGCGTGCACCTGTAATTCCAACTATTCAAGAGGCTAAGGCAGGAGAATTGCTTGAACCCGGGAGGTGGAGGCTGCAGTGAGCTGCGATCACAACACTGTACTCCAGCCCAGGCAACAGTGCGAGACTCCATCTCAAAAAAAAAAAAAAAAAAAGAAAAGAAAGAAAGAGGGACATTATTTAATGGTAAAAAGCCTTGTCCAACAAGAAAATGTCACAGTCCTAAATATATATGCACCTAACACTGGAGCTCCCAAATTTATAAAACAATTACTAGTAAATCTAAGAAATGAGATAGACAGCAACACAATAGTGGTGGGTAACTTCAATACTCCACTGACAGCACTAGACAGGTCATGAAGACAGAAAATCAACAAAGAAACAATGGATTTAACTATGCCTTGGAATAAATGGACTTAATATATTTCATCCAACAGCTATAGAATACACATTCTATTCAAAAGCACATGGAACTTTCTCCAAGATTAGACCATATGATAGACCATAAAATGAGCCTTAATAAATTTAAGAAAATTGGCCAGGCGCGGTGGCTCAAGCCTGTAATCCCAGCACTTTGGGAAGCTGAGACGGGCGGATCACGAGGTCAGGAGATGGAGACCACCCTGGCTAACACGGTGAAACTCTGTCTCTACTAAAAAAATACAAAAAACTAGCTGGGCAAGGTGGCGGGCGCTTGTAGTCCCAGCTACTCCGGAGGCTGAGGCAGGAGAATAGCATGAACCTGGGAGGCGGAGGTTGCAGTGAGCTGAGATCTGGCCACTGCACTCCAACCTGGGCGACAGAGTGAGACTCCATCTCAAAAAAAATAAAAAATAAAAATAAATAAATAAATAAATATAAGAAAATTGAAATTATATCAAGCACTCTTTCAGACTACAGTAGAATAAAACTGGAAATCAGCTCCAAAAGGAAACTTCAAAACCATGCAAATACATGGAAACTAAATAACCTGCTCCTGAATGAGCATTGGGTCAAAAACAAAATGAAGGTGGAAATTAAAAAATTCTTCAAACTGAATGACAGTAATGACACAATCTATCAAAACCTCTGTGATAAAACTAAGGTAGTGTTAAGGGGAAAGTTCACAGTTCTAAATGCTGACATCAAAAAGTCTGAAAGAGCACAAATTGACATTCTAAGGTCACATCCCAAGGAACTAGAGAAATAAGAACAAACCAAACCCAAACCCAGCAGAAGAAAGGAAATAACCAAGATAAGAGCAGAAATAAATGAAACTAAAACAAAGAAAAAATGATACAAAAGATGAATAAAACCAAAATCAGTATCTTTGAAAAGGGAAGTAAAATTGATAGACCATAAGCAAGATTAACCAAGAAAAGAATAGAGGCAATGCAAATAACCTCACTGAGAAACAAAGCAGGAGCTGTTACAACTGACACCACTGAAATACAAAAGATTATTCAAGGCTACTATGAACACCTTTACACACAAACTAGAAAACCTAAAAGAGATGCATGAATTTCTAGAAAAATATAACCCTCCTTGCTTAAAGCAGGATGAATTTGATACCCTGAACAGACCAATAACAACCAGCAAGATTGAAACAATAATTAAAAAATTACCAACCAAAAAAAGTCCAAGACCAGACAAATTTATACCAGAATTCTACCAGACATTCAAAGAAGAATCAGTACGATTCCTTTTGACACTATAATACAAGATAGAGAAAGAAGAAAACCTCTGTAATTCATTATTTGAAGCCAGCATCATCCTAATAGCAAAATCAGAAAAGGATACAACCAAAAAAGAAAACTACAGACTGATACTCTTGGTGAACATAGATGCCAAAATCCTTAACAAAATACTAGCTAACTGAATCCAACAACATATCAAAAAGATAATCCACCATGATCAAGTGGGCTTCATACCAGTGATGCAGGGATGGTTTCACATATGCAAGTAAGTGTGATACTGAGGCGAGAAATTAAAGAAAAATAAAATTAAAAAGAAAGAGAAATAGGTTTTCCTGCATTAGGCTGATTTGTCCCAGAGGCAGCAACAAGCACAGCCCAGACCCGGGAAAAGTCTTGATAAAATGTTTGTAATGGCAAAATTCACAATTGCAAAATCGTGGTACCAATCCAAATATGCCCATTAATCAATGAGTGTATAAAGAAACTGTGATATAGGCTGGGTGCAGTGACTCACATCTGTAATCCTAGCACTTTGGGAGGGCGAGATAGGCAGATTGCCTGAGCTCAGTAGTTTGAGACGAGCCTGCACAACATGGTCAAACCCCATTTCTACTTAAAAAAAAAAAAAATTGCTGGGCATGATGGTGGGCACCTGTAGTCCCAGCTACTTGGGAGGCTGAGGCAGGAGAATTTCTTGAACCTGGAAGGTGGAAGTTGTAGTGAGCAGAGATCAAGCCACTGCACTCCAGCCTGGAGGACAGAGTGAGACTCCATCTCCAAAAAAAAAAAAAAAAAAAAGGAAAAGAGACACTGTGGTATATATGTTTACACATAAAAAGGAATTAAGTAACAGCATTTACAGTGACCTGGATGAGATTGGAGACTATTATTCTAAGTGAAGTAACTCAGGAATGGAAAACCAAATATTGTATGTTCTCACTGGTATGTGGAAGCTAAGTTATGAGGTCACAAAGGCATAAGAATGATACAATGGACTTTGGACACTTGTGGGGAAGAGTGGGAGGGGAGTGAAGGATAAACACTACAAATAGGGTGGAGTCTGTACTGCTCAGGTGATGGGTGCACCAGAATCTCACAAATCACCACTAAAGAACTTGCTCATGTAACTAAATACCACCTATACCCCAATAACTTATGGAAAAATAAAACGTTAAAACACAGTCATCATAGCTCCTCATAGCTCCTTTGTGCCAATGTGAATCAGTGCAATCAATTATTACATTGATTCTAACTTGTCCTGGAAAGCCAGAGCAACATGAAAATGTCTATTGGGTCCCGTATGGCTTATGGAAGGGGACATTTGTGAGCTATTTTACAGATTCACAGATGAATTGCCAGGTACTTCCTAAATGACCAAAATAGTGTACAGGAAACTAGGCCAGCATTACCTGAGTTCGTGGAATCAGTGCTTGTTCTAAGCACTACGATAAATATTCATAGATGAACAAAGTTACTAGAAACAATAATGATACCAATTTGTGATAGGGATCTGATCCAGAAACTTACATGTTCTGGTAACTAACTAAGCAAACCCTTTTCCTTTTCCTTTTTTCTCCTCCCCTCTCCTCCTCCTTATTTTTTGTCTTCTTTCTTTTCTTTTTTTTTTTTTTTGAGACAGTGTCTCGCTCTATTGCCCAGGCCAGGGTGCAGTGGCACGATCTTGGCTCACTGCCAGCTCCACCTTCCAGGTTCATGCCATTTTCGTGCCTCAGCTTCCTGAGTAGCTGGGACTACAGGCACCCACCACCATGCCTGGCTAATTTTTTGTATTTTTAGTAGAGATGGAGTTTCACCGTTTTAACCAGGATGGTCTCAATCTCCTGACCTCATGATCCACCTGCCGTGGCCTCCCAAAATACTGGGATTACAGGCGTGAGCCACCACGCCCGGTCTCCTCCTTATTTTTCTTGATGTGATCTCATTCCATTGCCCAGGCTGAAATGTAGTGGTGCCATCATGGCTCACTGCAGCCTCAACCTCCTGGGCTCAAGCAGTCTTCCCACATTCAGCCTCCTGACTAACTGGGCCTGCAGGCAGGTGTGCTACCATGCCTAGGTAATTTTTTTTTTCTTCGAAATGAAATTTCGCTTTTCTTGCCCAGGCTGGAGTGCAATGGCATGATCTCGGCTGACTGCAACCTCCGCTTCCCAGGGTCAAGCAGTTCTCCTGCCTCAGCCTCCCAAGTAGCTGGAATTATAGGCATGCACCACCATGCAAGGCTAATTTTGTATTTTTAGTAGAGATGGGGTTTCACCATGTTGGCCAGGCTGGTCTTGAACTCCTGACTTCAGGTGATCTGCCCACCTCAGCCTTCTAAAGTGCTGGGATTATAGGCATGAGCTATAACTGATTTTTGTAGTTTTTAGGAGGTAGTCACCTTGGCAAACTTTTTGGCTATTGCATGCAACTCAGTGGGACCAGAGAGTGTAAGTAGCCACTAACAGATTCTGTTTATTATGAGTGGTGTTGAAATGAGTATGTAGGAATTGGGGGAAGGATAGGAAAGGCTTCTGCAGAGGTTACCTGTTTAGGGGCTTGCAGAGCAAGTTTAGGTTCAGCTGTTTTGGGTGATTGTAAAGGAGAGAGAATTGTAATTTTAGAATTTACAAATGTTGGAGATGGATAATCCTGTTAAGATTTTTACTTTATTTTTCCATTTTTTAAAGAGATAAGGTCTTACTCTGTCACCCAGGCTGGAGTGCAGTGGTGTAGTCATGGCTCACTGCAGCCTGCAACTCCTGGGCTCAAGAGATTCTCTTGTCTTAGCTTCACAAATAGCTAGGACTATAGGTACATGCCACCATGCCTAGCTAATGTTTTTATTCTAGCTAATGTTTTTATTCTTTCTTTCTTTATTTTTTTGTTGTTGAGACGGAGTCTCGCTCTGTCGCCCAGGCTGGAGTACAGTGGCTGGATCTCAGCCCACTGCAAACTCCACCTCCTGGGTTTACGCCATTCTCCTGCTTCAGCCTCCCGAGTAGCTGGGACTACAGGCAAAAAACTGCCACCTCGCCCGGCTAGTTTTTTGTAATTTTTAGTAGAGACGGGTTTTCACCGTGTTAGCCAGGATGGTCTCGATCTCCTGACCTCCAAATCCACCCGTCTTGGCCTCCCAAAGTGCTGGGATTACAGGCTTGAGCCACCGCGCCCGGCAATGTTTTTATTCTTTTGTGGAGATGAAGTCTCACTCTCTTATGCATACTGGTCTTGATCTCTTGGCCTCAGATAATTCTTCCAACTCTGCCTCCCAAAGCACTGGGATTACATGCATGAACCACCCATGGCCTAAATTTTTATTCGAATTTGTTTTCTTTCTTTCTTTTTTTTACTCTAGAAGGTTAGAGATACATTGTCTTGCAGAGAAGGTATATTTGATTTAGTGGGCTTTTTAAGGCTTCTGAATGCTAATTAAATTACACGTCCATACCTCTTACTCATTCTCATTCTAAGAGGTGCAACCCTTTTTGTTTTTAAGGCGTTGTCTTCAAAAAATAGTTTGAAAAGGCCAAACGAGCTCCAAAGAGACTACTGCAACTGCAAACTATTGTTAGTCAAACAGAACCTTTTAGATAAAAACACATAATTTTGATAAAAACCTGTAACACCTAAACCTATAACAACCTAGATTTCCGCTGGAGAGAGAGGAACTTTCAGTTTGCTTAAAACAAAGGCTTTTATCCTTTCCTTGTCTGAACTTAAAATGAAAACAAGCAAAAAGACTCACAAGGATGCCAACAAATCCTGAACAAAAGAGAGATCTCAATCAGTATGAAAGTTGTTTGGCATTCAAGAGAGCTTATCACTCCTGGTACCAAAGGACACTAAGATCCCAGAGTGCAACAAGGTTTTAGTAGGTACCTCATGGATAACGAAGACTCCTGGAACCATAAAGGATAAAGTCACTTTGCATCCATGCTCCTGACACCAACAGTGAACCCTAAGAAGAAAGGCAGAATCAACTAATCAAACACAAATAAGCATTCACTCTGAGATGGATGTTGCAACCGGGGTGCAGTTAGAGACTATATCACCTGAGAGGGTGTGGGGGCTTACCTTTTAAAAAAACGTATTTAGATTATGTAAATTGTCTCATTATTTTATTGGTGGATTTAACAACTAAGTCTGTAATCATTAGTAGAGTAGTGAAGTTGTGTTAATCCAAAGCACATACAGAATGTTTGTCAGTATTATGACCAGTTTCTTTGTATTGTATATGGTTGAAAACATGGTTGTTGTGAAAGAAGTGTGTTTCAGCACTCCTTTCTGTTTTTCAGTGTTCGGAGGCAGTTCAATATGGCATTGGTAGCCTAAGATGGAATCACTGACGCAAAGTTGGAAACACTTGTAAGCTCACAATAGCATGCCAAGACTGGGCATGAAAGTCGAGTGTATCTTTTGTAATAAGGCAGCAAACATGGGTATTTTTCTGGCTTCTCTTTTAATCATTCTAGGGAATTATTGCACTTGAGGAGAGAATTATGGCAAACTAATATGTAGCCAGTGTGTCAGAAGTACAGATTTCTTGGGACTAAAAACTCATATGTGAAGTAGGCATAACTCTATTTAAATCTGTGGAGTCTTCTGAAACTCCAGTTATTTAGTGCTGGAAATAATTGAGAGTTCAAAATGGGTAGCTCCAGGAGTTTGGAAAAAAAAAAGAGAGAGAGAGAGAGAGAGAGAGAGAGACGCAGATATGAGTTGAATGGTTGGACAACAGTTGGTGTTCAGAAAATTGAATAATTGGTTATTAATGCATTCAGATTAGTTTCTCTTAATTTTATTCCAATCATTTGTGTCTTTCAAGGTATTTGTTTCATTTAATTTTTCTAATTTGTTGTTTCTTTAGGGTTGATAGTAGTGTCCCTTCTGATATTTCTGATTTTAATGTTACTGGCGATTCTTTGGTTTTAGAGCTACCAAGATGGTGGCTGGCTGCTCCCAAGATGGCAGCAAGCCTTTTGTTCTCTGACCTGGGGTTCTTGGCCTCACAGATTCCAAGGAATGGAACCTTGGGGCAGGTGGTGAATGTTATAGCTCTGTTAGAAGCCATGGGTCACAGAAGAGAACCGTGGAACCCAGCAATGAGTGTTCAGCTCAATTAGGACGAACTTGGGTACTTAGTGGCTCAGGAACAAACAAAAGCCTCTAGCCCGATTAGGAGTGGCAATGGGCGCCTCGCTGGATCAGAAGCACAGTAGACACCCTGCCGGATCTGGAGGGGTGGAAGTCAGCGGGTCTGTGATGACAGCGATCAGCAGTGGTGGACTGAGTGAGTGAAAGCTCAGCTGGTGCTGGACAAACACACACCAGAAGAGTGTGCAGTTGCAAGATTTAATAGAGTGAAAACAGAGCTCCCATACAATTGGAGGGGACCCAAAGGGGTTGCCCTGTCTGGCTCGAATGCCTGGATTTATATCCTGATCATTGTCGATACCACTGTACTCTCAGGTGATAGATGATTTGACTGTTTCTTTACTTCCTGCTTTTAGCCTAATTGGTATTTTAATGAGCTCTCTTTACAATCTGATTGGTTGGGTGTGAGCTGAGTTACAAGCACCGTGTTTATAGGTGGGTGCAGTCACCTTCCCCAGATAGGCTTAGGAATTCTTAGTTGGCAAACTAGGAAATCTCAGCTAGTCCTGTTTCTCACTAGTAATATGAAATGTTTCATGTAAAATTTGTCAATTTTGTTCTTTTTATACAGCCAGCATTTTGTTTTATTGTCTCTATTTTCCTATTCTAAGTTTCGCTGAATCCACACTAATCTTTATTATTTTCTATCTTATACTTGTTTGTGGTTTGGTTTTACTTTTCTTTTTGCAGTGTCAGTAGATAGAAGGTTAGGTTATTGATTTGAAGTCTTCTCATTTAATGTAGGCATTTACGGCCTTTTTCTCTAAGTCTTGTTTTAGTTGCATTTTGTACGTTTTGGTATGTCAACTTTTTTCATTTATTTTTAAAGTATTTTCTGATTTCCCTTTTGATTTTTTTCTGATAATGTCAAGCCAAAATTGCAGGATATTATTGAACTGTGCTTCTGCAGTAGGTCCCAAAAGACCAGACTAAAAATTAAACTGGGGTCACGCATGCTAATGTTCCACATCCCCAAATGTGAATTAAATTGTCTGACCTTACAACAAATAAAAAAAGGAATGACAGTCAATTTCCCAAACAAGCCAGTTTTAAATTTTCAGTGTCTAGCTTGAAAACAGTGGTGTAAAATCGACTTGGCTTACAGACGTACAGCACCAAGATGATCATCAGGAACATCCCAGAACTCATGTGAGGACAAGACAGATGCAAGGACCAGGATATGAAGAAACAAAGAGGAGCAGTGATATTACCATCACTATCCCTGGAAAAATGTGCTCTGTAACTTGGCCAAAATTTACTGTCATTTCTCTTTTTATTTGTTGTAAGGTCAGACAATTTAATTCACATTTGGGGATGTGGAACATTAGCATGGGTGAGCCCAGTTTAATTTTTAGTCTGGTCTTTTGGGATCTACTGCAGAAGCATAGTTCAATAACATCCTACAATTTTGGCTTGACATTATGAGAAAAAAATCAAAAGAGAAATCAGAAAATACTTTAAAAATAAATCAGAGTGGTTTGTCAGGAGCACTGTGATGCAGGAAGTGCATTTCATAGGTATCCTGGCCAAAATTGCCTAGGTAGCATTCCCACTCTGCTAGGATATCCCCTTTGGAACCTCCCTCATTCAAATTGGAATTATTTAATATACCCAAAGCAAACCTGGGCTTAAGACACAAACTAGAGTTAAAAAGAGGCAGTAACTTAGCAGTAAAGAATTTAAGCAAATATATCCAATAAAAAGCAAAACAAACCAGACAGGTAGGGCTGCAATACATAACCTATCCTTCAATGCAAAGACATGCATAAGAGGCAACAGCAAAGAGGAAACGATGACCTTTCCAAACAGACAAAACAAGAAAAAAGTGACTAACAAGATGTCAATATGTGAGCTCTCTAACCAATAATTCAAAGTAGAAATTTAAGGAAACTCAGTGATCTTCAACACAATACAGAAAAGCCATCAAGAACGTATCAGAGAAATTTAACAGACATTCAAATATATAACTTAAAAAGCATACAAATCTTGAAACAAATAAATACTTTTGATAAACTGAAAAATTTGTTAGAGGTTCTTAACAGCAAGATGGATTCAGGAGAATAAGGAATTAGTGAGCTTGTAAACAGGCTATTTGAAAACACAAAGGAAAATAAAAAAATAAAATAAAATAAAAAGGAATAGAAAATTATCTCAAAGAAAAAACAAACTTCAGAATTATTGGTGTTCATGAAAGAGTTGAGCAACAGCAAGGGTTAGGGGACTTATTGAAATAAATAATAACTAAAAAGTTTCCAAAATTTAGCAAGATGTATTCATGTACAGGAAGTTCAGAGAACAACAAACAGATTCAATTCAAAGAAGTCTACCCCAAGGAATATAACAATAAAACTCTAAAAGATCAAAGACAAAGAGGGGACCCTAAAAGCAGCAAGAGAAAAGCAAATAACATATTAAGGTGCTAAGTATCTTCTGGGAACAGACTTCTCAACAGAGGCCATACAGGTCAGGAGAGAGCAGACAATATTTTCAAAGTGCTAAAAACAGGGGTAAACACACACACACACACACACCCACCCATACCATCCAAGAATACTGTGTTCAAAAAGCTAGTCTTTAAATATGAAGGAGAGAGAAATTCTTTTTCAGAGTGACAAATAAGAGAATTCAATACCATCAGGACTACTTTACAAGACATGCTAAAAATAACTCTTCTTCTTTGGCCAGGGTACCTGTGAAATAATAAAGCACCATGCAAAAAGAAAGAATTTGACTGTATAAAAGCCACTGGTTAAATTTAGTTCACAGACAAACCGAGAAATGTAATTGTAATATGCAATTCACTTGTAGTTGTAGTAGGAAGTCCAAATATTGATAGCTACAACAACATGTTGAGATTGGTAATATAAAAATATATAAATTGATACAAAAAAACTGAAAATGTAGAGGTGATTGAATTAAAGTGCAGGATTTTTCTTTATGCCTTTGTTTCTGTATAATCTAAAATTAGTCGTCTTCACTTAAAATGACTTACAAGTTTTTTTTTTTTTTTGTAAGCCTTATGGTAACCACAATGCAAACACCTATAAGAGACAATCTGAAAAGCAATGAATTAAGCTGTAGTACCAGAGACAATCACTTAACCACAAAGAAAGTGAGAAAGGGAAAACAGTTTAAAAATAATATGAAAACTTGCCACAAAATGGCAGTAGTAAGTATTTTTTTAAAAAATGTTTTGGCCGGGCGCAGTGGCTCAAGCCTGTAATCCCAGCACTTTGGGAGGCGGAGACGGGCCGATCACGAGGTCAGGAGATCCAGACCATCCTGGCTAACACGGTGAAACCCCGTTTCTACTAAAAAATACAAAAAACTAGCCGGGCGAGGTGGCGGGCGCCTGTAGTCCCAGCTACTCGGGAGGCTGAGGCAGGAGAATGGCGTAAACCCGGGAGGTGGAGCTTGCAGTGAGCTGAGATCTGGCCACTGCACTCCAGCCCTGGCGATAGAGCGAGACTCCGGCTCAAAAAAAAAAAAAAAATTTTTTTTTTTGAGACGGGATCTTCTTCTGTAACCCAGCAGAGGGCAGTGACAAAATCATGATGCACTGCAGCTTCACCAAACCCAGTGTCAATCCTTCATAACAGTGGATGTAATTGGAATCAGTTGACCAGTTAAAAGGCATGGAGTGGCTGAAGGGATTCAGAAATGAGATCCAATTCTATGCTACCTACAAGAAACCCACTTTACCTATAGAGACACAGAGACTGAAAACAAACAAGTGGAAGAAAATATTCCATGCAAATGGAAAGTAAAAGTGAGTAGAAGTAGTTATGATTATGTCAGATTAAATAAATTACTAATCAAACATAAAAAGAAACAAAAAAGGTCACTATATAATGATTCAGCAAGAGGATATAACAGTTATACATACATCTGCACCCAACACCAGAGCTTCCAAGTATATAAAGCGAATAATGGATCTCAAGGGAGAGACAGAATGCAGATAATAATAGTAGGTGATATGAATCCATTCTCAGTAATGATGGATTCAGACAGAAAATCAACAAAGAAATATCAAGGTTAAAAAAAAAAATATCAAGGTTAAACAATGTACTAGACATAATAGGCTTAAATGACATTTACAGAACATTTTATCCAATGGCTGCACAGAACTTTTTCAGCACGTGAAATATTCTGCAGAAGAGATTATATCTTAGGCCACTTAACAAGTCTGAAAACACTGAAAAAAATAAAAATAATATCAGGTATCTTGTCTGACCACAGTGAAATATCCCTAGAAATCAGTAACAAGAAGAATCTTGGGAAACACACAAATACATGGAAGCTAAACACTATGTTCCTGAATGACCTGTTTGTCAATATAGAAATTAAGGAAATGTTTATTTCTTTTTTCTTTTATTGAAGTCAAAAGACAGTGAAGAAATTTAATTTTTTTGAAGCAAAGGAACATGGAACTACAACACACCAAATTCTGTGTATAGAAAAACAGTACTAAACTGTACTACATGGGAAGTTTATAGCAATGACCAACGATATCGAAAAAGTAAAAAGACATCAAAATAACAACCTAATTGTTCACGTCAAGGATCTAGGAAAGCAAGAACAAATCGAACCCAAGTAGAAGAGAAGAAATTAATAAAGATCACAGCATATATAAATAAAATTGAGAAAAACACAAAATATTAATGAAATAATTATCTTTAAAGATAAATTGGCAAAACCTTATGAGACTAAGAAGAGAGGAGACTGAATAAAATCAGAAATAAAAAAGATGTAACAACTGAGACCAAAGAATACAGACCCTGGATATGTACAAGTTCCAAAGTGAACCATGATGAGATGGAAAACCTCAACACACCAGTAACGAGTAATGTTATTAAAGCCATAAGGAAAAGTCATCCATGAAAGAAAAGCTTAAGACCTGATGACTTCACTGCTAAATTCTACGAAACATCTAAGGAAGAACAAATATCAGTTGTACTTAAACTCTTCAAAAATAAATGGAAAATGAGGGAATACTTCCAAACTTATTCTATAGGGTCAGCATTACCCTGATACCAAAACCAGACAGGGACACAACAAAAAGAGAAAAACTACATGCCAGTAGCACTGTTAACCTTAGATGCAAAAAATCCTCATTAAATTACTAACAAACCAAATTTCACATTAAAAATATTATTTACCATGAACAAATGTCCTATATCCCAGGGATGAAATAATGGTTCAACATACACAAATCTGTAAATGTGATACATTAACAGAAGCAAGAATAAAAACCACGATTGTTTCAACAGATGCAAAATAAAAGCTCTTAAATAAAATTTAACAACACTTTATGACAAAAAAATTAAACTGGCTGGAGAAGTAATAGTATACCTGAAGATAATATAGGCCATGTTTACAACTAAACAGCAATTTTATGGACAAATTTACAGCTAAAATAATATTTTATAAAAAAAAATTGGAGGTCTTATTTGTAAAATCTGTAACAAGAGAAGATGCTCCCTTTTACCGCTTTTCTATAATACTAGAAGTCCTGGCCAGAGGAGTCAAAGACTTGAAAAAGAAATAAAGGGGTGGGGTGTGGTGGCTCACGCCTGTTATCCCAGCACTTTGGGAGGCTGAGACGGGCAGATCACGAGGTCAGGAGATCAAGACCTTCCTGGCTAACATGGTGAAACCCATCTCTACTAAAAATACAAAAAATGAGCCGGGCGTGGTAGCGGGAGCCTGTAGTCCCAGCTACTGGGGAGGCTGAGGCAGGAAAATGGCGTGAACCTGGGAGGCGGAGCTTGCAGTGATCGCGCCAGTGCACTCCAGCCTGGGCCACAGAGAGAGACTCTGAGAAAGACAGAGAGAGAAAGAAAGAGAGATGGGAGAGGGAAGAGAGATGGGAGAGGGAGGGAGGGAGGGAGGGAGGGAAGGAAGGAAGGAAGGAAGGAAGGAAGGAAGGAAGGAAGGAAGGAAGGAAGGAAGGAAGGAAAAGAATATCAAAGTTGGAAAGAAAGTCAAGTTAGCCTTATTTACAAATGATACGATTTTATACTTAGATAAATCTAAAGGCCCGCCTAAAAGAACAGACCAGGCAGGGTGCGGTGGCTCATACCTGTAATCCTAGCACTGTGGGAGGCTGAGGCAGGTGGATCACCTGAGGTCAGGAGTTTCAGACCAGCCTGGCCAACATAGTGACACCTCATCTCTACTAAAAATACAAAACAAAACAAAAAATAGCCTGCGGTTGTAGTGCACAACTGTAGTCCCAGCTACTTGGGAGGCTGAGGCAGGAGAATCACTAGAACCTGGGAGATGGTGGATGCAGTGAGCCGAGATTGAGCCACCACATTCCAGCCTGGGCGACAGAGCAAGACTCTGTCACAAACAAACAAACAAAAAACCAACCTGATAAATTCAGTAAAGCTGCAGGATACAAAATAAATGTAACTTAAATCAGTAGTGTTTACACCAACACTGAACAATCTGATAAAGAAATCAAGAAAGTAATTTTATTTATAAGGGCTATAAGGAATAGAAAATAGCTGTGAATTAATTTAGCCAAATAAGTGAAAGATCTATATTAGGAAAATATAAAACACTGATGAAAAGAATTGAAGAAGACAAAAAAAGGAGTTTTATGCTTATACAATGAAAGAATTAATATTGTTAAAATGGCAATATTACCTAAAGCAATTTGCAGATTCAATGGCATTCCCATAATATTACCAATTATATATTTCATGGAAATAGAAAAAATATACTAAAATTTATATAGAACCACAAAAGATCCTGAAACACCAAAGCAATTTGAGCCAAAAAAGAAAAAAACTCAAGCTGAAGGCATCACACTACCTGACTTCAAAATTTACTACAAAGTTATAGTAATTATATCATCGTGGTGATGGCATAAAAGCAGATATATTGACCAAGGGAACAAAATAGAGGACCCAGAAATAAACCTGTGCATCTATAGACAATTCGTCTCTGACAAGTGCACCAATAACATACAATGTAAAAAAGACAGTCTTTACAAAAAACGATGTTGACAAAACTAGATAACTATATGCATAAGAATTAAAATAGACCCCTATTATCTCACTGCACATAAAAAATGGACTCAAAGTGTGCTAAAGACCTAAATCTAAGATCTGAAACAACCAAAAGAAAAACACACTGGGGGAAAAACTCCAGAACATGTTCTTGGGAAAAGTTTTTTTTTTTTTTTTGAGACGGAGTCTTGCTCTGTCACCCAGGTTGGATTGCTGTGGCTGGATCTCAGCTCACTGCAAGCTCTGCCTCCCGAGTTCACGCCATTCTTCTGCCTCAGCCTCCTGGGTAGCTGGGACTACAGGCGCCACCACCTTGCCCGGCTAGTTTTTTTGTAGTTTTTAGTAGAGACGGGGTTTCACAGTGTTAGCCAGGATGGTCTCGATCTCCTGACCTCATGATCCACCAGCCTTGGCCTCCCAAAGTGCTGGGATTACAGGCTTGAGCCACCGCGCCCGGCCTGGGAAAAGTTTTTTATGTAAGACCTCAAAAGCACAGGTAATAGGAGCAAAAATAAACAAATGACATTACATCAAGCTAAAACACATCTACACAGCAAAGAAGACAACAAAGTCTTTACTTTGTTTCTTTAAACAATTTACAGAATGAGACAAAATATTTGCAAATGATTCATCTGACAAGGAATTAATAGCCACAAAATCTAAGGTTCTTATACAGTTCAATACCATAAAAGGAAATAATTTGATTTTTAAATGGGCAACAGATCTCAATACACATTTCCCAGAAGACGACATGCAAATGGCCAACAGGTTTATAAAAAATACTCAGTATCACAATTCATCAGAGGAATGCAAATCCAAAACTGCCATGAGGGCCAAGTGTGGTGGCTCATGCCTGTAATCATAGCACGTTGGGAGGCCTAGGCAGGTGGGTCACTTATCTCAGGAGTTTGAGACCAGCCTGACTAACATGGTGAAACATGTTCCTATTAAAAATACAAATATTAGCAGGGTGCGGTGGTGCATGACTGTAATTCCTGCTACTGGGGAGGCTGAGACAGGAGAATCACTTGAACCAGGGAGGCAGAAACTGCAGTGAGCCAAGATGTTGCCACTGCATTCCAGCCTGGGCAACAGAGTGAGATACCATCTCAAAAAATAAAAACAAAAAATAAAAAATAACTACAAGGAGATATCATCTTTCTCCTGTTAACATAATTTTTATCAAAAAGATAGGTAATAGGCTGGGTGCAGTGATGCATGCCTGTAATCCCCACATTTTGGGAAGCCACAGCAGATCCCTCGAGGTGGAGAATGTGAGACCATCCTGGCCAACATGGTGAAACCCCCTCTCCTAAAAATACAAAAGGGCAACCCCCTGGGGTCCCCTTCCACGCTGTGGAAGAATTCTTCTTTCGCTCTTTACAATAAATCTTCCTGAGATTCACTCTTTGGGTCCATAAAAATAACTAACTAACTAACTAACTAACTAAATAATAATAAATAAATAAAAATACGAACATTAGCCAGGCATGGTAGTGAGCCTCTGTAATCCCAACCTTTTGGATGGCTGAGGCATGAGAATCACTTGAACCTGGGAGGTGGAGGTTACAGTGAACGAAGCTTGTGCCAGCCTACACAACAGTGCAAGACTGTCAAAAAAACAAAAACATCAAAAACAGGTAACAATGCACTCTGGCAAGGATATGGAGAAAGCAGAATCCTCATACACTGGTGCTGGAAATGTAAATTAGCGCAGCTCTTAAGGAGAAGTGTGAGATTTCTTTAAAAAAAAAAAAAAAACCTGAAAAATGGAAACACCATGAAATAATTTCACTATTAGTGATAGATTTCCTCCCAAATGAAAGGAAATCAATGTATCAAAGAGATATTTATACTCCTGTATTTATTACAGTATTATTTCATTAGCTAAAATACTGAGTCAGTATAATTGTCCATCAGTGGATACAGAAAATGTGGTATGTATACCATACACTGTGAAATATTCTGTCATTTAAAAAAATCCTGTAGTTTACAACAACCATGGATAATCCTGGAGAACATTATGTTAAGTTATATAACATAGGCACAGAAAGACAAATAGGACGTGTTCTCACTCATGTGGGAACTAAAAAAATAGCCCCCATGAAAAGAGAATAGATTTATGGGTTCCAGATGCCAGAAAGTATAGAGGGGAGGGAATATAAAGACTCATTGGCTAGTTGGTACAAATGTATAGTTTGATAGAAGAAATGAAAACTAGAGACATCAGTAGTGTGACCGTAGGTTACACAATCTATTGTATGTTTCAAAATAACTAGGAGATAATAATTTACATGTTCTACTATAAAGAACAGCCAAATATTTAAGGTGATGGATGTACCAAGTAAACTGATTTGATCTGTACAAATTATTTGAGCATACTAAATTATTTCATGTACATCCATTATAATATCCATTATATATAATAAATGTATATCTATTAAATATCAGTAAAAATTAAATTTTAAATGGGCAGGATAATGAAGTTCTCTCCGTTTTAATACTTACATAACAGAAGTAGCCTAAAGAAACCAACATTAACTAATCAATTATTTTTCTGTTTTTTTTATTCCTGTGTTGTGAGACAAGTAGGTTTGGAAATGACTAATATACTCATTTTTCTTTAATTCTGCTTTCTTCAGAACTTCTCTCTTTATAAAGCCAATCTCTTTTGTTTAGCTCCTTGGAACACTTATTATAATTTACGGAAGAAAATGTTGTTCAATTCTAGCATATAAACAAAGGCAATTGGGAGCTTTATACTAAATATGTTGTAATTTTGTCTTTTTTTCTTTTTTTTCCTTCTTTTTTTTTTTTTTTTTTTTTACTTTGAGACAAAGTCTCACTTTACCATCCAGGCTGGAGTGTAGTAGTACAATCTTGGCTTACTGCAACCTCCTTCTCTGAGGCTCAAGCAGTTCTCTCACTTGACCCTCCCAAGTATTTGGGACTACAGGTATATGCCACCAGGCCTGACTGGTTTTTATATTTTTGGTAGAGATGGGGTTTCATTATGTTACCTAGGCTGGTCTCAAATTCCTGGACTCAGTGATCCACACGACTCAGCCTCCCAAAGTGCAGGATTACAGGTCTGTGCCACTGTGTGCAACCTAATTTTGTCTTTTGACAGATCTGGTGACCAATATAGAAACCTGAAGGAAATTGTTGATGACCCTGAGGCCCGTAGAGGAACACAGAGAAAGCACCACTACACCACTAACCCCTTTGGAAGCGGGTATTCTGTCTTCATCATTGAACCTTGAGCATTGCGCATAAGTCTCTGTCATGTCTGAGTTCTTCTCTTTTTGCATTTCAGCCCCCTGAACTTCAGCTTTCAGGATTACAATTCTAGTTAATACTGTGAGCAACCATTTGGCTTTGGTTAAAACCCAGGGTTAATTTACGCCGCAGCACAGCACATGACTTTGACATGGCTGACAAGTCAGTGGCGTATTTCCCCTCTAATTTTGTAGACATCTTGTGCATGGTTGCAGAGACTGAACAGTCTGTCAGGATCCAAGATGAAATGGAAAAATATGATCCCTAATTTCTAAAGATCTGAACACTCTGTCTTCCAACACACCTACTTTTTCTGTGTTTACAATTTCTGGCCCCAGAAGTTAGGAATATTTACTGAAGAGGCAAAGTCTTCCTATAGGTAATTCAGAATTATTATGCTCATTATGTGAAATATTCCAGATGTACAAGACAATTGATAATCCAGATGTTCAAGTTGCCTCACAAATGCAATTGAACTTGAAGCCTCCCAAATTAGGCAGAGAGAATGGAATTTTTATTGGGTTTCAAAAACCCCAGTGAGACAACAGGATTCTAAAACAGCTTTTTAAAAAATTTATTATGAATGGTTAATGAAAGCTATACATACAAAATCTTATGCACAGCAAGGACATTAGAAATAGCATATCTCTTACTGCTCCCCTTTATTTTACTTTGTCTGAATATTCAGTCTACTCCAGAATATTCAACCAACTGTGTCTTGTGTTGCTGACCTAAAGAGAGAAACTATGGCAAAATTAGAATAAGTAGAGAGTTTATTTTGGGAAAACTTGAGTTCTCCAACTTGGAAGACATAAATTCAAATTGTCCTGAGTATGTGCTCTGAATAAAGGGAAGAAGAAAGGAAAGTTTATAAGTTGAACATAGTCCATTGATTCGCTATATATTCTTTATATTACAAATTCCAGGAACCTGATGGCAATGGGAGAGGGATTACATTGTACAGCTTGTGATAACAATTTAAATAATTTATCAGCTAATCTGCAAACTATAGGGAAGAAAAGAAACAACAAAATGCCTTTAAAATGTTGTCCCAGGCATGTATGATGTCATAACTGAAATCTCATACTTTCTTTGGGACTGATGAATTTTATATATCAGCCATTCTTTTAGAGTGTTCTGAGCTACTTTTCTTTCTGTGTGAATTACCTTCTCTGATAAAAACAGTTAAACAGCTTTGTATTTTTTTTTTTTGAAATGGAGTTTTGCTCTTGTTGCCCGGGCTGGAATGCAATGGTGTGATCTCGGCTCACCACAACCTCTGCCTCCTAGGTTTAAGTGATTTTCCTGCCTCAGCCTCCCTAGTAGCTGGGATTACAGGCATGTGCCACCATGTCGGGCTAATTTTGTATTTTTAGTAGAGATGGGGTTTCTCCATGTTGGTCAGGCTGGTCTCGAACTCCTGACCTCAGGTGATCTGCCCACCTCAGCCTCCCAAAATGCTGGAATTACAGGCACTGCGCCTGGCCTAAACAGCTTTCTTACCTGAAAATTGAGGTGGTAACCTCAAAGAGACTAGAGAGATTTACATTCTGTGAAGAAAAATGGAGCTCAGGGCCTTAGGTAATTTTTTTTTTTTTTTTTGAGACATGTCCCCACCCTCAGGACAGTCAAACGGGCCCTGGAAGGGGGAGTGGGAATGGAGGAGACAAGAAAACATGAGACATGGAGACAAGACAAATAGCCTGATCAAGTCTCGTTTAATAATGGTGGTGCGATGCCTTTTATAGGCTGGCAGGGGAAGAGGTTGGGCCAGGGCGGTGAGGGGGGCTGGGTCTTCTCAAATTACAATTGCGCATGCGCGGTGGGTTTGTAATTTCCCCCTGCAGTGGGATCGCACCTGCGCCCTAGGCTGCATATCTTTCTGGGCGCGAAAAGGTGGGCGCCGGCGGGAAAGGTTTGGCCGTGCGCGGGAAAGGTTTGGGCGCACTCCGGAAAGGTTTAGGCGCGCGGGAAAGGTTTAGGCGGGCGCGGGAACAGTTTATAATGAAGAACCCGGAAATGTGCCATTTTGTCTCCGCTTTGCAGAGATCAGGCAACAGAGGTCGGCTAATTGCAGACCTCATGGCTCTGGACAGGTCCCCCTTTTTTATATATAATTGTGGCTAGAAGATTATCCCTCGGGAACTGCGCCTGTCTTAGGTTGGAGTAATACATCTCATCACTGGTACCCGTCGTGGGATTAGGCAGTAGCTTATGACGGCCCTCCTGTCTTAGGTTAGTGAGAGATGATGCTTTCTTACCTGTCATTGGTTGTCCAGTTCAGCGCATAGGGAAGGTGGTCATAATGGGTGCGAGTATGAACCACCACGATCTTCTCGTTCTAGAAGATGATAATGGACCTGTATAGGCTTCGCTTGGATGGCCTCGACTCGTTGCTTAAGGAATGTCATGAGCTTATTGAAGACCAAAGGTTCTACAGAGAGTAAGAGCAATAGGCAAAGCAGGGGGCCCAGGAATGGCATAAGATAGGGAAGGAGTCCATGGAACCCAGTCCAAAACGGGTTATCGGTTATTTCTTTTCGTCGTTTTTCTAGGTCTTCTTGTAGATGCCTGATTTTATCCCTGACAATCCCGGATTTGTTGGCATAGAAACAGCACTTCTCCTGTAAAGCCAAGCAGATGCCTCCCTGTTCTGCAGTTAGTAAATCTAGGCCTCTTCTATTTTGGAGCACTACTTCTGCCAGAGAATCTACCTGATCTTGTAAATCTTGTATAGTACTTGAAATGGCCTGCATATCTGAGATCAATTGGTGAGACAATTTGGTGTATTGAGTAACAGAAACCCCTAGGCCTGTAGCCCCAGTTGCTACGGCAGTAGTTATGGCTAATTCTGCAAGTAAGGGGATAAATTGTATTGCCCTTATTTTTCTTCCTAAAAAGTGATCTATAGCGGGATAGGTACAGGTTCATCTCCAGGGATAATGTCTATGTCTGGCAAAAGTGTGGCTAAGACACAGCGTCCTGTCCAGTTAGTAGGCAAATAGGTATAAGCCCTATTATTGCCACATATACAAACTGAGCTGTTTGGGGCACACAACGATTGGGAAACATTCGCTATGTTGGAGCAATTATTCAACTCATTGAATCCTACATCAAGGTCATAAGTGTTATTAAGGGGAGGGGAGTAAATGCAAGAGGAACTAGGAAATTCTAAAGGCTATACTTTAAGGGGAGGAATTATGGTGCAAAGGGTCTTGTAGTTGTATTTTTTCTGGAGCTATTTGTAACGCCACTGTGGTTAGTTTTTGTTTGAGTTGAGCAAAACACTGTAAAACTTGTTCTCCTATTTGTCCTGCTATAAGAATGTCATCCATATAGTGTATAATATACATTTGTTTCCATGTCTCTCTAACTGAGTGTATGGCTGTAGCCACATATTCTTGACATAAGGTGGGACTGTTGGCCATACCTTGAGCTAACACTTTCCATTGGTAACGTTTCATTGGTTCTCTAAAATTTACAGATGGTAAGGTAAAGGCGAATTGTTTTTGGTCAGTAGGATGAAGGGCAATTGTAAAAAAGCAATCCTTAAGGTCTATGATAATTTTAAAATATTTTTGAGGGATTGCAACTGGAGAAGGTAGCCCTGGCTGTAAGGCGCCCATAAGAACCATAGTAGCATTTACTGCTCTCAAATCTTGTAAGAGTCTCCACTTTCCAGATTTCTTTTTTATGACGAATATGGGGGTGTTCCAAGGAGAGTTGCTTTCTGAAATGTGTCCTGCCTCTAATTGTTCCTGCACTAACTGTTGGACAGTGGCAAGCTTCTCATTGGTTAGTGGCCATTGATCAACCCAAACGGGTTCATCTGACTTCCAAGTGATTGGGTCAGCACTTTTCTGGGGTGCAGGCATGTCAATGGCCACGGTTAAACATTTCCAAACTCCCTTTTATCTAATTTTCCTATGGCTGGGATTGGCTGTAAAATGCCATCTTCTCTCTTTCCTAACCCTTTCCCAGGGTGGTAGCCCTGAGCCAACATTTGTGCAGTGACTATATCATTTGGACTACACATCATGACCCTCATTTGGGAGAGAAGATCTCTACCCCAAAGGTTAACAGGCAAATCAGGGATAACAAATGGCTTAATGAGACCGGAATTACTTTCTTGATCTCTCCAGGTGAGATATTTGGAACTTTGTCTAGGGTTATTACTTTGCCCAATTTCTCGTAAATTTGTTAAGGTCTCTGAAGTGGGCCAACTGGCGGGCCAATCTTGTTGTTTAATAATTGTTACATCGGCCCCTGTGTCTATCAGTCCTGTAAATAACTTTCTGTCTAGCCATAAGGTGAAAGAGGGTTTTTGATTAGTAATGGGCTGTACCCAGTAGATGTCTGAGGATCCAAATCCTCCTTCCCCTCTCAAAGGTGATTGTACCTTATTAGCTGTTTTTAACAATGGTAACAGGAGCAACTGTGCTATTCTATTTCCTTGAGGAATGGTGATGATGTGGCTAATGGCCTTGGCCATAATTTTGATTTCTCCTGTATAATCACTATCAATTATTCCCGGAAAGACCTGTAGGCCTTTTATAGTGGCACTGCCTCTTCCTAGGATTAATCCAAACATGTTTGAGGGTAGGGGCCCATATATACCCGTACCTAGGGCCTGTGGTCCCATTTCAGGGGTTAATACCGTGTGGGAGGCGGAACAGAGGTCCAATCCTGCGCTTCCTGGGGTTGCTCTGCTAAGTTGTGAAACGGATTGTGGTTGGTTGGTACAAAACTGACCACCCCATAAGCTTGTTTCGGGGCCTGGGGCCAGCCCCTCAATCCGTTTCCCTGTTGAGGTTTTAGGGGATTTCCTTGATTGTCAGTTTTAGATTTACCTTTGTTGGCCCAATGTTTTCCTCTTTTACACCTAGGGCAGAGGCCTGGAGCTTTTGCCTCTAAGGTCTTAGCTAGCTCTCCCTTACAATCCCTAGCGAAGTGTCCCATTTTTCCGCACTTGAAGCACCCCTTGCTATTCTTCTTTTTACTAGCGAGGAGGTCTTTTATGGTTTGTCCACTAAAGGCAGCAGCCATAGCCAAGCCCTGTTGATATGAGGGCCCTATGTCTGAACAGAGGCGGATGTAGCCTGTTAAGTCTGTTTTCTTTCTATAAGGTCTGATTGCTGCCTGACAAGCCGGGTTAGCGTTTTCGTAAGCTAGCTGTTTTACTCAATCCACCCCTGCCTCGGCATTTCCAAATATTCTGCTGGCCGTGGTCAAAAGTCTATGTACAAAGTCTGCAAAAGGCTCATCAGGCCCCTGTTTGACCCCTGTGAGCGAGGCTCCTGGATCCCCTTTAACAGGGAGTTTTCTCCAGGCTTTGGTAGCTGCTGCTTGGATTTGAGAAAACAGTCCAGGATCGTACTGCATCTGAGCATCAGTTTCTGTGTAGTTACCCGAGCCAGTTAGCATATCAAAATCCCAACCATTTCCAGCTTGTTGGTTTCTTTTGACCATATCTCTACAATTTTCATAAAATTCTGACTTCCAAATCAGATGATTGCCTCTGGAAAGAACTGCTCTAACTAAGGTATTCCAATCTATGGGAGTGAGCCAATTTTTGGCCACAGATTCGACTATGGCCAGGGTGTACGGGGCAGTAGCTCCGTATTGCGAGACAGCAGTTTTTAGTTCTTTTATTGCAGTAAATTCAAACCCATTGTGGTGTCTCCAGGCTCGGCCCTGTGCATCTGTAGTTTCAGTTACTGGAAAAACGTCTTGAGGAGAGGAATCCTCCCTATCCTTACTACCAAACGACCTTTCTTTTGGGACATGCTGTCCGAGTCTCTGAGGGTGAGAGTGTTTCTCTATTCCTTTAGGGTATTGAACGCTCTCACTTCCTGTCCTTAATTTTTGCAATCTAGTGATTAAAGACTGACGTAGTTCTTCGAGCTTTATTTGCTCTTCAAGATGTGCAATTTTTTCTCTAAGCTCCTCTTTTGGGTCTATTACTGCCATAACTGCAGGGGCAGAAGCCTTTATATAGGGAGGAGGATAAGTAAAAGTTTGTGGCCAGTCAGAATTATGATATTTTGCTGCCCCTTCCTCCAAATTATCCCAGTCTACTTCTGAACAGTTAAGGTTATTTTTACTTTTGTTTTCATTAGTTGTAGGTAAAACTGGGTATTTTCTGGCCTTTTCCTTATTTGATGTTTCTATATTTGTTATTGAGGGGGCCCCAGCCTCCTCTTCATCACTCTGTAGTGATATCATGTCTATTTCTTTACTAGGTGTGGGTTTTTTGAGGTCAGTTTGGGAGCTGCCTCTTAATATTTCCTCAGTCTGAGTAACCACGGCCATTACCTCAGGATCTTTTTCTTTTTCTTTTTATCTATTATATCTCTGATTAAGTTCCAATAGGAAAAGGCTGTCACCGGGACCTTCTCTGGTCCAAAAGTACTATAATAATCTTGAAAACAGTCTCCCACTCTACGCCACCTCTTTATGTCAATGGTTCCCTCTTGTGGAAACCAAGGGCAGGTATCTTTTACAAAATCAAAAAATTTAAACAAATCATTACTTTTAACCTTTACTCCTCATGTTTTTAAAGCCTCTTTTAATTGCCCTACATAAATCTGATGCTGGCTTAATTCTTGTCCCATAATCAGACACTATTACTTACCTCTGGTTCCAACACGGCAGGTTCCCACGACGTCTGGAGGAGTTTTTCTTCCACTTTCATTTTCGGCCGACTTTAGTGCCTTCTTCCTCACTTTTTCCCCCGTGTCCAGGTCCCTGTTCGGGCGCCAGGTGTCCCGACCCGCGGGACAGTCGAACGGGCCCTGGAAGGGGGAGTGAGAATGGAGGAGACAAGAAAACACGAGAAATGAGACAAGACAAATAGCCTGATGAAGTTTCATTTAATAATGGTGGTGCGATGCCTTATATAGGCTGGCAGGGGAAGAGGTTGGGCCAGGGCGGTGACGGGGGGCCAGGTCTTCTCAAATTACAATTGCGCATGCGCCTTGGGTTTGTAATTTTCCCTGGCCGCGGTATGGCACCTGCGCCCTAGGCTGCATATCTTTCTGGGCGCGAAGAGGTTGGCGCGCCCAGGAAAGGTTTGGGCACGCGCCGGAAAGGTTTGGGCGCGCTCGGGAAAGGTTTAGGCGCGCGCGGGAAAGGTTTAGGCGGGCGCGGGAACAGTTTATAATGAAGAACCCGGAAATGTGCCATTTTGTCTCCGCGAGATCAAGCAACAGAGGTCGGCACTCCGGACCTCATGGCTCCAGACAGAGACAGGGGCTCTGTCTCCCAGGCTGAAGTGTAGTGGCGCTATCTCGGCTCACTGCAACCTGTGCCTCCCAGGTTCATGCCATTCTCCTGCCTCAGCCTCCCGAATAGCTGGGACTACAGGCACCTGCCACTACACCTGGATAATGTTTTGTGTTTTTAGTAGAGATGGGGTTTCACTGTGTTAGCCAGGATGGTCTCAATCTCCTGACCTCGTGATCCGCCCATCTCGGCCTCCCAAAGTGCTGGAATTACAGGTAAGCCACCATGCCCAGCCCCTAGTTAATATTTTTAAACCTAGAAAAGTCCTTTAAACATTTTCTGAAGATTTCTGGGCCTTAACTGGAGCTTAGAACTCTGGAATACCGGACCTCTACTGAAACACATGTTGATGAGAAATGGGGTAACCCAAAAATGTAAAAAAGAGAAAGAGTGATGTTCTCCTCAGAATATCACTGATCTAACAAGCCCCATGTGGTCTACTTATGGGCTAGATAAAGCCAGAAATATCACAATTGACCTTTTGAAACCCAGTCAACTACACAAGGCCAGTTGGAACAGCTGCCACTGACAGACCAGGATGACTCGTACACCCCTAATAGGTCTTCACAGGGGAGGCACTTCAGAGTGGATGGAGGGAAGAAACAGTAGCTGGGCTGAAGGGGGAGGAAGCTTGGAACCCTGAATTGGGCAACTGCACACCTCGACCCCCTCCTGGCCACCAACAACTACAGGGGAATATGTGAACTGAACAGGCAAGGGCAACCTGCTCTTAACATGCGCCTGCAGAACCCCAGCAGGAAGAGACCCCTCAACGAACAGGGACACTTGAGTTGGCAGGGAGAGCTGCTTAGAGAACTGGTGAGGGCAGAAATACAGCTGGCATGGATCTCAGTGTTTGGTGCGGGAGCATCTGTAGCAGAGCATGGCCAGGTACATTCATTCCGTTAGGCTTGACTTGCTCCCGTAAGAGATTTTAGCTTTAGGGGAACTGTGGGACTCAAACTTTGCAGGGAATTCTTGCCCATCAGATGGGCTGGTCCACCCTGAGTACCCCTTGGTTTGCTGGCCTCTCTCAGGGCCCCAGCCTGGCTGGGCCTGCTTACAGGGCAGACTTGGGGTGCCCTGGGAGACCACACTAGTGGGCCAGGCCTGACCAGCAGAGAGCTCCAGCACAGCAGCCCCTATGGCTACACCCCAGCCCACGCAGTCACACTTTATAGCGTAGCCTCCTAAGGACCATGGCAACTTCCCACATCATTTTGTTTGTGGGTGTTTGTGCAGGCAGGTTTTGCTTTACTTGCTCTGCCAGTGCGTCGGAGTGCCGTCACTCACCCCCTGCCCAGCCAACCACCATTGCACACACAGCCCGCCAGCCCTGCTGGCACAAGTACCCTGCCCTTTTGCTAACAATGTCCAGGGAGCAGCAGATTCTTTCTCACCCTGAGTGACTACCCCTGTTTGTGAGAAGTAGAAAGCAGACAAGGCACACAGGTGTGTGCTCACTAGTGTACTGGTCTTGAGCGAACACCACCTCCAATATGACCCAGCTGCCAGCAGGGATCTCCACCCACCTCTCAGCTGCATTGCCTCTGCCATAGCGGTGAATGCCACAGGGAGGAAGGTACCCCAGCACCAGGTAGCACTCTGCCACAGCTGCTGCTAGCACTGCTATTGGCATGTGCAAATGAAAACAAATCCTGCTCTCACCATGCTTTGAAAAACTTTGACTGACACCACCCATGGGACTGTAATGACCAGTAGTCTGGGAACACCTCAACACCTGCAATGAGGATACAGATAACTAAATTGGGGTACAAGTCCCCCAGAGTTAGAACCTGCAGTCCAGGTACTGGGAGCCTAACCTTAATCCCCTAAAATCTTCCACAAATGAGACTGTTTGTTCCATCCACCTTCAACCAAAATTAAACCCTCAAGGTCACCAAATGGTGTAAAAGAAAAAAAAAATCCAAAGGTAGCAACCTCAAACATTAAAGCTAGACAAGCCCACAAAGATGAGAAAGAATAAATGCAAGAACCCTGACAACTTAAAAAGCCATAGTGCCTTCTTTCTTCCAGATGTTCACACTACCTGTCCAACAAAGGTTGTGTATGTGCCTGGAATGGCTGAAATGACAGAAATAGAATTTACTTTTACTTTCTTTTTTTTTGAGAGAGGGTCTTGCCCTGTTGCCCAGGCTGGAGTAGAGTGGTGCAATCTTGGCTCACTGCAAGCTCTGCCTTTTGGGTTCAAGTGATTGCCCTGCCTCAGCCTCCAGAATAGTTGGGACTACAGGCATGTGCCACCACGCCTAGCTAATTTTTGTATTTTTGGTAGAAATGAGGTTTCTCCATGTTGGCCTGACTGGTCGTGAATTGACCTTAAGTGATCTGCCCATCCCACCTTCCCCGAGTGTTGGAATTACAGGCATTAGCCACTACACAGGGCCTAGAAATACAATTTAGAATGTGTATAGGAACAAAGATAATTAAACTATAGTAGTGCATTGAAACCCAATCCAAGGAATCTAAAAATTGTGATAAAACAATGCAGGAGCTGATAGACAAAATAGACAGCATAGAGAAGAACATCACCAACCTGCTAAAGCTGAAAAACCCACTCCCACTTCAGCCTGCCAAGAAGCTCGGACTACAGGTACTGCCATCATGCTCAACTTATTTTAATTTTTTATTTTTTTTTAGATGGAGTCTTACTCTGTCACCCAGGCTGGCGTGCAGTGGCGCAATCTTGGCTCACTGCAAGCTCCACCTCCTGGGTTCACGCCATTCCCCTGCCTTAACCTCCTAAGTAGCTGGGACTACACGTGCCTGCCACCGTGCCTGGCTAATTTTTGTTTTGTATTTTTAATAAGGGTTTCACCTTGGTAGCCAGGATGGTCTCAATCTCCTGACCTCATGATCCACCCTCCTCAGCCTCCCAAAGTGCTGGAATTACAGGCGTGCCACTGCACCCCATCTCTATATATTTTTAAATGAAGTGTCTGTTCAAGGCATTTGCTCATTTTTAAATTTGAATGTGTACTTTTTGTTGTTGAGATTTTTTTTGCCTTTTGCCTTTTGCCTTTTTTCTGCTTGCTAGGGAAGAATTTTAAAAACTGGTGGTGTATTTTGGATAAAAGTCCTTCACCAGAAGGGCGTTTGCAAATAATTTTCTCCTAGTCTATGACTTGGCTTTTTCTTTTAACATTATCTTTTGCAGAACAGAATTTTTAATTTTAATGTAGTCTGGCCTATCAGTTCTCTTTTTCATGGATCATGCTTTTGATGTCATACGTAAAAGTCATTTCCAAACTTAAGATTGTCTAGATTTTTTCCTGTGGTTATTTTCTGGGTGTTTTACGGTTTTATGTTTTATGATTACATGTCTGAGATCATGTTTGAGATCATTTTTGTGAAGGATGTAATGTCTGTATCTAGATTCTTTTTTTTCCATTTGGATATCCAATTATTCAAGCACCATTTGCTCAAAAGACCATCTTTTCTTTTTACTATTACCTTTGCCTTTGTGTCAAAGATAAGTTGATATATTTTTTTTTTCTTTTTTCTTCCTTTCATTCTTTTTTTTTTTTTTTTTTGTATAGACACAGGGTCTCACAATGATGCCCAGGCTAGTCTCAAACTCCTGGCCTAAGGTACCTTGTCTTGGTCTCCAAAACTGCTGAGATTATAGGCATGAGCCACTAATGGCTCTGTTTTCTTTTATTGATTTATTTATTAGTCTATATTTTAATCTGTACTACAGTGTCTTGACTACTATAGCTTTATAGTATCATTTAAGGTCTGGTAGTACCCTTCTTCACACTTCATTAGTTAACATACATTTCAGTTCTGGAATTATTATTTTTTATTTTACTGATATTTTCTTTTTTCATTTTGTTTGGTTTTATTTTTGTTTTTCAGACTGAGTCTTGCTCTGTCCCCAGGCTGGAGTGCAGTGGCACAATATTAGCTCACTGCAACCTCCACCTCCCGTGTTCAAGCAATTCCCCTGCCTCAGTCTCCCAGGTAGCTTACAGGCATGCACCACCATGCCTGGCTCACTTTTTGTATTTTAGTAGAGACAGGGATTAACCATGTTGGCCAAGATAGTTTACTGATTTCAACTTAATAAGATACTATACTTCTTGTGGTTTTTATTCATGATTTCCCATAATTCTTTGAGACCAATGTAATTGAGTTGATATAAAATCTCTGTCCAGTAAGCCTAATGTGTGCTTCCTCAGAGACAGTTTTTGTTCATTTTTCTTTTTTATTCTTTTTTTTCTGCTTTGTAGCCCATGAAAATTGTTAATTTTCCTTTTATTCTGTGAATAAACCACATATTTTTGCTTCTTAGCTTGGCTTTACATTTTTGTTGAAAACTAAACATTTTGACATTCTAATCTGGTATCTCTGTAATTCAGATTCTTTTGTCTCATTAGAGTTGACTTTGTTGTCTGTTGTGGGTTATAAATGTTTCGTAACTTTTTAATACTCTTTTTTATAAGACTGTATTTCTATTGTTTTATGTGATTCCTGAATCTTTTTTAAAAAACATTGTGCTTATATGGTGGCTTGACATAATTTTTTCTAATACATGGAATCCACAACAATCAAATGACAGAAAAGAAAAAAAGTCTCCCAGTTTTGTAAACTGGCTATTTTGGGCAGTGTTTCAAAACGCAGAAAGTCATTTATAGCTCTGCTTTAGCCTTGCCTTCCTGCTTCAGCTCAGTCTGAATATCAACCAGAGGTGAGCTTATGATTTCCTCATGTATTGTCTGAAAGTTTATTCTGCACTTCTCATGGATATGGGTTCTTTTTTATTTATAGGACCTCTCCAAAGCTTTTATTCCCAAAGGTAACTCTCCCAGATTGGTGTCTTCATGCTTTTCATCAATTTATTATTTGCTCTGACTTTACTTTTTTGTTCCTGGTAGCGTTGCCTATTCGTTTGACTTTCCATGTCATTGTAGGAATGAATGCCCCACTTTTCTACCTTTCCACCCTTAGAAATCCAAGTTATGTGAAGCAAAAGGAAATGTCTTGTGAGTTGTGCAGAGAATCCTCAGACAAATTAAAATGGGTAAAATACACAGATGGAATTTCCTGGAAACAAGGTCTTCTCTGCTGTCTCTGGAACCAAGTATTTGTATGGGAACTTGGGATGCAATTTTCATGACATCTATGCTAAGAAGGGAGTTGATCAAAGGTAAGTTAAAATGTCACAATTCTCTTTATTATGTTTAAGTTCCTTTTTCTCCATTTGACATTCACAGTATTGATGTCAACTATTTTTCAGAATTCTGACAATATTATGACAATTTTTTTGCCTTTTCTTTTGTTTCTGCTTCTTTTGTTTTGTGTTTGGTGTTTCTATAGAGGGACAGGGTTTTGAAAAATCTCTGCAGAGCCATTTTTGCTGATTTCACTTACAAGGTAAAACTTCCTATAGGACCTATTAATTGAAGTATTGTGGGATAAAAAATATTGTTATAATTAAGAGTCATAGTCTTCAAAAGAGATTACTAGTGGAAGATTCATGGGAGACAAGGCTGCATTATATCATATGATTTTTGCATTATATAGGCTGGTACTACTGAAATATGGTAGCACAGTAGCTTCATGTCAGTTGAATCTACTCATAAAGGTGAATGGAAGGATTGACTAAGCCCTGGATTTGGAAACTGCAGTGAAATATGATTCCATGACTGCACTCTAGAGTGGGTAATAGAGTAAGGCCTTGTTTCTAAAAAAAGTTAAATTAGCAAATAAATAAAATTGAGATGGGAACACAAATAACCTAACAAAATTAAAAACATAATAAAGCTTTAGTAATAAAAAAGTGTTATTTTTATGCAGTAATATATTTATATATTAGGGCATAGAACTATTCTCATGCAAATATAAAAACATAATACATAATAAGATTGGCAATACTAACAGAAAAGATGCAGTATTCAACAAACAATGGTAAGACAGTGACTTTTGTATACAAAGAAGTGGTAAATCTAAATAAATTTTTACTTTATAGAAACAATACAGGATATATTACATAACTAAGTGACCAAAAACAATCAAATTTGGTATTTCAAGAAGTCAAAATTTAGGGTCCTGGGAAAATTTTGGATTTTAAACAAGAAAGAAAAGAAAACACTAAGTATAATTGGAAAGTAATTCATTCAATTCTATGAAATTTGAAGACACAGCTGGATGCAATGTCTCACCCCTGTAATCCTAGCACTTTGGGAGGCTGAGGCAGGTGGATCACCTGAGGTCAGGAGTTTGAGATCAGCCTGGCCAACATAGTGAAACCCTGTCTCTGATAAAAATACAAAAATTAGCCGGGCATGGTGGCAGGCACCTGTAATCCCAGCAACTTGGGAGGCTGAGGCAGGAGAATGGCTTGACCCTGGGAGCCAGAGGTTATAGTGGGCTGAGATGGCGCCATTGCACTCCAGCCTGGGAAATAGAGCAAGACTCCATCTCAAAAAAATAAAAATAAAAAAAAAGAAATTTGAAGACACACAAGTACCTACCAGTAACTTTCAAAAGTTTGACCCCCTTATCCATGGTAAGATAAATTTTGAATATATTATAATCCATTAGTTATCTTCATAAATATGAAATCAAACAATAACTTATTCACGATGTACTCTGACTTGTTTTATTATATTTAAACATTTGTAATTACAACACACTAGATGAGTAGTTCTGAACTTTGCTCTACAATGAAATTTAAAAAATATAACTAGGTAAAGATTCACTCAGAAAAATGAAGTTAAAATTTCTGGAAGTTAGATCTGCACAATGAATTTTTATTTGAACTTAATTTTATTTATTATTATTATTAATTTTTGAGACAGGGTCTTGTCCTGTGACCCAAACTGGAATGTAGTGGTGTGATCATTACTCACTGTAGCCTTGACCTTCCAGGCCCAAAGGATCCTCCCACCTCAGCATCCTGAGTAGCTGAAACTACAGGAGAAGAATACCACATGTGGCTAATTGTTTAAATTTTTGTAGAGATGTGTTCTTACTATGTTGCTCAGGCTGGTCTTGAATTCCAGGACTCAAACAGTCCTTCTGCCTTGGGCTCTCAAAGTGCTGGGATTACAGGAATTAGCTATCATGCCCCACTAACAGTATACTTTTAAATAGTTATCTGGTGATTGTGATTTCATGTTATGCCTGGAAAGGTCCTGAGAAAAACTGGAGGACTTTGTTTGCCAAATGGGAGAAAGATACTTTTAAAATTTATAACAAGAAAAGATTAATATTCGGGCCAGGCATGGTGGTGCACGCCTGTAATCCCAGCACTTTGGGAGGCCGAGGTGGGTGGATCACGAGGTCAGGAGATCGAGACTATCCTGGCTAACATGGTGAAACCCCGTCTCTACTAAAAATAAAAAAAATTAGGTGTGGCAGCATGGGCCTGTTGTCCTAGCTACTTGGGAGGCTCTGGCAGGAGAATGGCGTGAACCTGGGAGGTGGAGCTTGCAGTGAGCCAAGATCAAAGCCACTGCACTCCAGCCTGGGCAAATGAGTGAGACTCTGTCTCAAAAAAAAAAAAAAAGGATTAATATTCATAATGTGTAAAATGTGTCTACAAAAAAAAAAAAAAGTAAGGAAGAGCAACTTAAAAAAAAAAAAGCAACAGGTTTCTCCAAGGAAATTTTCAGAAAAGAAAAATTGTATAGCTAATATACCATAGAAAATTATAAAATTAAAACTGTGTTACCTTTTCACAATTCCTGGGTTGACAGACATAAATAGTATCAAGAGTTAGCTAAGGAGTAGGGAATGGAGAACACTCTTCTTGCTTGAGGGAATGAGCATAATATGGCAAATATGAACATAATATGGCAAAATAATATAAAAACCATTTGTAAAGACTCATTCCCTGAATTCCTTTCTCAAAACAAACCATCTGGCCTCCTAGGTTTCAGATGCAGAGTTTGTGAAGATTTTTCTCCCACTCTGTGTGTTGTCTATTTTCTCTGTTGATTATTTCTTTTACATTGCAGAGAAGCTTTTTAGTTTCATTTGGTTCCATCTGTTTATTTTATTTTTTTAAATTATTTGTATTGCGTTTGCTTTTAGGTTCTTGATCATGAACTCTTTGGCTAAGCCAATGTCTAGAAGAGTTTTTCCAATGTTATCTTCTAGAATTTTTATGGTTTTATGTTTTAGATTTAAGACTTGGATTCATCTTGAGTTGATTTTCGTAGAAGGTGAGAGATGAGGATCCAGTTTCATTCTTCCACATGTAGCTTATCAGTTATCCCAGCACCATTTGTTTAATACGGTGTCTTTTTCCCTCCTATGTTTTTGTTTTCTTTGTGGTAGATCGATTGGCTGAAAATATTTGGCTTTCTTTCTGGGTTCTCTATTTGTTCCATTGGTCTTTGTCCCTGTATTTATACCAATACCGAGACAGCTAGCGGGTAGGGAGTCCCTGGAGAAACTCCAAACAGCCTGCCCACTGAAGTGGAGGGAGGCTGGGGGGGCTCACCACGTTCATAGCCAGGAGGAACCTGGCTCCTCCTCTTCTAGCAGGGAAATCTGGCCTTCTGAAAAATCCCTGTTTCCCTTTATTTTCCCCTCTCACCCAATAAAACCCGGCATCACTCACCCTTTAAACCATCTGTGAACCTAAATTTCTGTGGCTGTGGAGCGGACAGGAACCCAGTATTTAGCTGAACCAATGAAAAGTCCTGCAACAATATCATAGCTGTTTTGATAATTACAGCCTTGTAGTATAGTTTGAAGTTGGGTACTGTGGCACCTCCAGATTTGTTCTTTTTGCTTAGTGTTGCTTTAGCTATGAGGGCTCTTTTTTGTTTCCATATGAATTTTAGGATTGTTTTTTCTAGTTCTGTGAGCAAAGATAGTGGTATTTTGATGGGAATTACATCAAATTTGTACATTGCTTTGATACTATACTCATTTTCACAATATTGATTCTACTCATCCATGAGCATGGGATGTGTTTCCATTTGTTTGTGTTATCATCCATGATTTCTTTCAGCAGTGTTTTGTAGTTTTGCTTGTAGAGATCTTTCACCTACTTGGTTAGCTATATTTGTAAGTATTTTAACTTATTTTTTGGCAGCTGTCATAGAAGTGATTGAGTTCTTGATTTGAATCTCAGCTTGGTCATTTTTGGTGTGTGCATTGTGTGCATTGATTTTGTATCATGAAACTTTACTGAATTCACTTATTGGATCTAGGAGTTTTTTGGATGAGTCTTTAGGGTTTTTAGGTATACAATCATATCATCACTGAACAGTGATAGTTTGACTTTCTATATACTGATTTGGATGCCCTTTGTTTCTTTGTTGTTTGATTGGCTAGTACCTATTCACTTTACTACAATGGTTTGAAATGCTGTAGACAGCAACTACTAAACACCAAATTACAGTATTTTAACTTGTTAAACGCTAGAGACAACTGTAGTAGACATTCTGCCTTGTAAATATTCTATTAACTAATCTTCGTGCTATTAAGTTTCAGAGTTTTGACTTCTGGGTCTGAAAAAGGCAGTACTTCTCTTAAATCTTGAATGGTGAAACCAATCAATCCTCATATTCAGACCCAGGAGAAGGTGACAGTCAAAATGAACTGTTTTTGTGAAACACAGGGCCAGAAATTAAAACTATTCAATCCATATAGGCTCAGGGACTATTATGGAAGATGGATGATTCTGGTTATTTGAGTTATCTGAAAATTAGTTGAGAGATGTTCTATAAATGAAACATTAATATCAAAAGCACACTGATGTAAGGCCAAGACCTGGTTCTCTGTGTCAGAATAACAGGGTTTTCTTGGAGAATTAATTTGCTCTTTAATAAAAAGTTGTAAATGATTCTGGTACATTGTGTCTTTGTTCTATTGGTTTCAAAGAACATCTTTATTTGTGCTTTCATTTAGTTATTTACCCAGTAGTCATTCAGGGTTCAGTTTCCACATAGTTGTGTGGTTTTGAGTGAGTTTCTTAATTCTGAGTTCTAATTTGATTGCACTGTGATCTGACAGACTATTTGATATGATTTCCACTCTTTTGCTGAGGAGTGTTTTACTTACAATTATGTGGTCAGTTTTAGAATAAGTGTGATGTGCTGAGGAGAATGTAATTGTATTGACTTGGGGTGGAGAGTTCTGTAGATGTCTGTTAGGTCTGCTTGGTCCAGAGTGAGTTCAAGTCCTCGTTAATTTTCACAAGGGTATCCTTGTTAATTTTCTGTCTCATTGATCTGTCTAATATTGACAGTGGGGTGTTAAAGTCTCCCACTATTATTGTGTGGGAGACTTAAGTCTCTTTGTAGGTCTTAAGAACTTGCTTTTGAATCTGGGTGTTCCTATATCAGGTGCATAAATATTTAGAATACTTAGCTCTTCTTGTAGCATTGATCCCTTTCCCAAGATGTAATGCCCTCCTTTGTCTTTTTTGATGTTTGTTGGCTTAAAGTCTGTTTTATCAGAGACTAGGATTGGAACCCCTGCTTTTTTTTTTTGGTGCTTTCCATTTGTTTAGTAAATATTCATCCATCCCTTTTTTTTTGGCCTATGTGTGTCTTTGCACGTGAGATTGGTCTCCTGAATACAGCACACTGATGGGTCTTGAATCTATCCAGTTTGCCAATCTGTGTCTTTTAATTGGGGCATTTAGCCCATTTAAATTCAAGGTTAATATTGTTATGTGTGAATTTGATGCTGTCATTATGATGCCAGCTGGCTATTTTGCCTGTTAGTTGATGCAGTTTCTTCATAGTGTTGATGGTCTTTACAATTTGGTATGACTTTGTAGTGGCTGGTACCGATTGTTCCTTTCCATGCTTAGTGTTTCCTTCAGGAGCTCTTTTAAGGCAGGCCAGGTGGTGACAAAATCTCTCAGCATTTGCTTTCTGTAAAGGATTTTATTTTCCCTTCACTTATGAAGTTTAGTTTGGCTGGATATGAAATTCTGAGTTGAATATTCTTTTCTTCAAGAATGTTCAATATTGACCCCCACTGTCTTTTGGATTGTAGGGTTTCTGCCAAGAGATCCGCCATTGGCCTGATAGACTTCCCTTTGTGGGTAACCCGACCTTTCTCTCTAACCGCCCTTAACATTTTTTCCTTCATTTCAACCTTGGTAAATCTGACGATTATGTGTCTTGGGATTGCTCTTCTTGAGGAATATCTTTGTGGTGTTCTCTCTATTTCCTGAAGTTGAATGTTGGCCTGCCTTGCTAGGTGGGGGAAGTTCTCCTGGATCATATTATGAAGAGTGTGTCCCATCTTGGTTCCATTCACCATGTCACTTTCAGGTACAACAATCAAATGTCAGTTTGATCTTTTCACATAGTCCCATATTTCTTGGAGGCTTTATGCATTCCTTTTCACTCTTTTTTCTCTAATCTTGTCCTCTCGCTTTATTTCATTAAGTTGATCTACAATTTCTGATATCCATTCTTCTGCTAGATCAGTTCGGCTATTGATACTTGTGTATGCTTCATGAAGTTCTCATGCTGTTTTTTTCAGCTCCATCAGGTCATTTATATTCTCTAAACTGGTTATTCTAAAGCTAACAGAAGACAAGAAATAACTAAGATCAGAGCAGAACTGAAGGAGATAGAGACATGAAAAACCCTTCAAAACAAAACAGTGAATCCAGGAGCTGTTTTTTTGCTTTTTTTTTTTTTTTTTAAAGATCAACAGATTAGATAGACCACTGGCCAGACTAATAAAATAAAGGGAGAAGAATCAAATAGATGCAATAAAAAATGATAAAGGGGATACCACCATCAATCCCACAGAAATACAAACTACCATTAGAGAATACCGTAAACACCTCTACGCAAATAAACTAAAAAATCTAGAAGAAATAGATAAATTCCTAGACACATATGCCCTCCCAAGATTATGTCAGGAAGAAGTCGAATCTCTGACTAGACCAAAAACAAGTTCTGAAATTGAAGCAGTATTTAATAGTCTACCAACTAAAGAAACTCCAGGTCCAGACAGATTCATAGATGAATTCTACCAGAGGTACAAAGAGCTGGTACCATTCCTTTTTTTTTTTTTTTTTTTTTTGAGACAGTCTCATTCTGTCACCAGGCTAGAGTACAGTGGTGTGATCTTAGCTCACTGCAACCTTCACCTAAGCGATTCTCCTGCCTCAGCCTCTGGAGTAGCTGGGAATACAGGTGCATGCCACCATGCCCAGCTAATTTTTTTTTTTTTTTTTTTTTTTTAGTAGAGGTGGAGTTTCACCATGTTGACCAGGATGGCCTCAATCTCCTGACCTGGTGATCCACTCACCTCCGCCTCCTAAAGTGCTGCGATTACAAGTGTGAGCCACTGGGTCCGGCCAGTACCATTCTTTTACAAACTACAATAGAAAAAGAGGGAATTCTCTCTAACTCATTTTATGAGGCCAGCATTATCCTGATACCAAAACCTGGCAGAGACACAACAAAAAAAGAAAATTTCAGGCCAATATCACTGATGATATCAGCTTAAGGAGACTTATCAGCTTAAATTGATGCAAGACATTGATGCAAAAATCCTCATTAAAATATTGGCAAACCAAATCCAGCAGCACATTAGAAAGCTTATCCACCAGAATCAAGTCAGCTTCATCCCTGAGATGCAAGGCTGGTTCAACAAGTGCAAATCAATAAATGTAATTCATCACATAAACAGAACCAATGACAAAATCCACATGATTATCTCAATAGATGTAGAAAAGGCCTTTGACAAAATTCAGTAGCCCTTCATGCTAAAAACACTCAATAAACTAGGGACTCATGGAACGTATCTCAAAAGAATTAGAGTTGTTTATGACAAATCTATAGCCAGTATCATAATGAATGGGGAAAAACTGGAAGCATTCCCTTTGAAAACCAGCACAAGACAAAGATGCCCTCTCTCACCACTCCTATTCAGCATAGTATTGGAAGTCCTGGTCAGGGCAATCAGGCAAGAGAGAGCAGTAAAGTGTATTCAGTTAGGAAAAGAGGAAGTCCAACTGTCTCTGTTTGCAGATGACATAATCTCAGCCCAAAGTCTCCTTAAGCTGATAAGCAACTTCAGCAAAGTCTCAGGATACAAAGTCAAAGGACAAAAATCACAAGTATTCCTATACATCAGTAACAGACAAAAAGAGAGCCAAATCATGAGTGAACTCCCAATCACAATTGCTACAAAGAGAATAATATACCTAGGAATCCAACTTACAAGGGATGTGAAGGATCTTTTTAAGGAGAACTACAAACCATTGCTCAAGGAAATAAGAGAGGACACAAATAAATGTAAAAACATTCCATACTCATGAATAGAAAGAATCAGTACTATTCCCATCAAGCTACCATTGACTTTCTTCACAGAATTGGAGAAAAGCTAATTTAAATTGCATATGGAACCAAAAAAGAGCTTGCATAACCAAGACAATCCTAAGCAAAAAAACAAAGCTGGAGGCATCACACTACCTGACTTCAAACTATACTACAAGGCTGGAGTAACCAAAGCAGCATAGTACTGGTACCAAAACAGTTATGTAGACCAATGGAACAGAACAGAGGCCTCAGAAATAACACCACACATCTACAACCATCTGATCTTTGACAAACCTGAAAAAAATAAGCAATGGGGAAAAGATTCTCTATTTAATAAATGATGCTGGAAAAACTGGCTAGCCATATGCAAAAGCATATGGCTAGGATCCCCTCCTTACACCTCATACAAAAATTAACTCAAGATGGATTAAAGACTTAAATGTAAGACCTAGAACCATAAAAGCCCTAGAGGAAAACCTAGGCAATACCATTCAGGACATAGGCATGGGCAAATACTTCATGACTAAAACACCAACATCAATGGCAACGAAAGCCAAAATTGACAAATGGGATCTAATTCAACTAAAGAGCTTCTGTGCAGCAAAAGAAACTATCATCAGAATGAATAGGCAACCTACAGAATGGGAGAAAACTTTTGCAATCTATCCATCTAACAAAGGGCTAATATCCAGAAACTACAAAGAAAAACAAATCTACAAGAAAAAAACAACCCCATCAAAAAGTGGGCAAAGGATATGAACGGACACTTCTCAAAAGAATACATTTATGCAGCCAACAAACATATGAAAAAAGGCTCATCAACACTGCTCATTAGAGAAATGCAAATCAAAACCACAATAAGATACCATCTCACACCAGTTAGTATGGTAATCATTAAAAAGTCAGGAAACAACAGATGCTGGAGAGGATGTGGAGAAGTAGGAATGCTTTTACACTGTTGGTGGGAGTGTAAATTAGTTCAACCATTGTGGAAGATGGTGTGGCAATTCCTCAAAGACCTATATCTAGAAATACTATTTGACCCAGCAATCCCATTACTGGGTATCTATACAAAGGATTGTAATTATTCTACTATAAAGTCACATGAACACATATGTTTATTGTGGCACTGTTCATGATAGCAAAGACTTAGAACCACCCCAAATATCCATCAATGATAGACTGGATAAGGAAAATATGGTACATATATAGCATGGAATAGTAGGTAGGCATAATAAAGGATGAGTTCATGTCCTTTGCAGGGACATGAATGAAGCTGGGGACCATCATTCTCAGCAAACTAACACAAGAACAGAAAACCAAAGACCACATATTCTCACTCATAAGTGGGAGTTGAACAGTGAGAACACGTGGACACAGGGAGGGAAACATCAAACAACAGGGCCTGTTGGTGGGTGGGAGACTAAGGGAGGGATTGCATTAGGAGAAATACCTAATGTAGCTGATGGGTTGATGGGTGCAGCAAACCACCATGGCATGGATATACCTATGTAACAAATCTGCATGTTGTGCACCTGTACACCAGAACTGAAAGTATAATAATAAAAAAATTATAAATGATTATTAAAGGCTTATGAAGTTTTTACCTTATAATCAATCTAGTTAAAAAGATAGCATATCAGTCCATTCTAATTCCTGTTCACTATTTCCTTATATCAATGGACTTGAGAGTTCCATTAAACCTCTTTTTCTTCATAAATTGCCCAGTCTCAGGTATGTCTTTATCAGCAGCATGAAAATGGACTAATACAAAAACCATCAGATCTTGTGATACTCACTCATTATCATGAAAACAGTATGGGGAAAACCTCATGATCCAATGACTTTTCACTGTGTCCCTTCCATAGCAGATGGGGATTACAGGGATTACAATTTGAGATTACAGTATGACACAGGGGACCCAGCAAAATCATATCAAATAGATTTGTTTATAAGGGTTTATTAAAATAGTTTAGTAATACAACAGAAAAAGGTAAAATTTGGTTTTCTCTTTTGAAATTATTTTTTCTTTTCCTTTTCTTTAGAATCTCACTTTGGCTTTCAGGCTGTAGTGCATTAGTGTGTTTACAGGTTACTGCAGCCTTAACCTTCCAGGTTTAGATGATACCTCCATGTCAGCCCACTGAGTAGCTGCAACTACAGGTGTGATCCACCAACCCAGCTATTTTTTCTGTTTTTTTGTAGAGATACAGTTTTGCTATGTTGCCCATGCTGGTCTCAAATTACTGGGCTCAAGTGATCTGCCTGTTTCAGTCTCCCAAAGTGCTGGGATTATAGGCATGAGCCATTGTGCCTGGCCTGAACAGAATTTGTGTGTAATATTAATTAGAGATGGTCCTGTTATTATGTATCTTTGGTGGAAGTAAGGGGCTGGAGAGAGAAAGATTGTGTTTCAGAAGAAAACTATAGTATTAATTTCACCTCTGATTCCCAGTTGGCCATGAGGCCACCATCATATGGAGC
Organism: Piliocolobus tephrosceles; assembly: GCF_002776525.5. Taxonomy (NCBI): domain Eukaryota; kingdom Metazoa; phylum Chordata; class Mammalia; order Primates; family Cercopithecidae; genus Piliocolobus; species Piliocolobus tephrosceles. The sequence goes on along the minus strand of NC_045456.1, from coordinate 23,014,065 downwards.
TACCCAAAATGTCCCTTTGTAGCATTGTGAAAGGCAAATACCTTGGGTCCCTTCAAGGTTGTAACTACTCAGGGCAAATCTGCTTTCCATTATATTCAAAGTCATCCTTCTGGTCACTGAATTAGATGCATATCTAATTGCCTCTTTTGGAAAGGCTTATCAGAAACTCAAAAGAATACAACCATTTGTCTCTCACCTACCTGTAACATGGAAGCCCCCTCCCTTCTTGGAGTTGTCCCCGCCTTTCTGGATGGAACCAATGTACTTATTACATATATTGACCGATGTCTTATTTCTCCCTGACATGTATAAAACCAGGCTGTGCCCCAAAAACCTTGGGCACATGTCATCAGGACCTCCTGAGGCTGTGTCATGGGTGTGCATCCTTAACTTTGGCAAATATACCTCCTTGAACTTGAAAAGTTTTAAAGTGTGTCTTATCTGAGTTCCTTTCTTAGGCAGCCCACCATTAGGCCTCCCGGGTAGTGTCAAGGAACTAAAATGTAACTGGATTACTCCATTTGGATAATGAAATGCCAGACCCCTCACCCATCATGCATGCGTAACTGACCACCTGCTTCCTGTTGACCAAATCATCCTCCTTACACCTCCATAATTTCTGTTTTTCTGCATGTATTCATATTTTTTGCTTGCTATATAAACCTTTGACTTTAGTTGGTACGATGGATTTGAGACTGAGCTCCTATCTTGTTGGCTGCAGCACCTGATTAAAGCTTCTTCCCTATCAATATTTGTTGTTTTAGTAAATGGCTTCCTTCACTGAGCAGCAGGACCTAGACTGAACCCCTGGCATTTTGGTAATATTAATCCTTGATATGGTTTGGCTCTGTCCCTATCCAAATGTTGTCTTGAATTATATATAGTTCCCATAATCCCCACATGTTGTAGGAGTGGCCTAGTGGGAGGTAATTGAATCATGGGGGCAGTTACCTGCATGCTGCTGTTCTCATGATAGTGAGTGTGTTCTCATGAGATCTGATGAATTTATAGGGGACTTTTCCCCACTTGGAACTTCTCCTTACTGCTGCCATGTAAAGAATGATGTGTTTGCTTTCCCTTCCACCATAATTGTAAGTTTCCTGAGGCCTCCCTAGCCATTTTGAAATGTGAGTCAGGAAAGCCTCTTTTCTTTAAATTACCCAGTCTCGGGTGTGTCTTTATTAGCAACATGAGAATGGACCAATACAATCCTCAGTGGAAAAGCTGTTTTAGATGTGGACAAAGAGGATTTTACAAGAGTGTGCTAATGTTTTTCAAAATGTGCTTGGTGTTGGAGAAAACTATTGATATCTGACCCCTAAAAATCAGTTCCTAGGAGTTGGGCCCAGAAATTTCCATCTGTTTTTAAAAACAGATGTTTCTCTGGAATTTTAAGAACTATAGCTGTTTTCTGAAATATAAGTGGTCTGATTTGTATTTATCTGCTCCTTTATTATGCTAATTTTGTTTTTGTTTTGTTTTGTTTCTGTTTTTTTTTTTTTGAGATGGAGTCTTGCTCTGTTGCCCAGGCTGGAGTGCAGTGGCATGATCTCAATTCACTGCAGCCTCTGCCTGCTGGGTTCAAGTGATTCTGCTGCCTCGGCCTCCCAAGTAACTTAAACTACAGGCACATACCACTATGCCTGGCTAATTTTTGTATTTTTAGTAGAGTCAGGGTTTCTCCATGTTGGCCAACGTGGTCTCAAACTCCTGACCTCAGGTGATCCGCCTGCCTTGGCCTCCCAAATAATTTTTAAATAAGTGGTATTGCATTGGTCCACATAAATGTGAAGAAAGCAAGTAGTGTCTATAGAGCTTGTTCCTCAGCAAAGATACTTGGGAATACGAAGGTATACTTTTCTTTTTGCATTTGTCTTTGTTTGTGTTTTAAACCTGTGAATTATTTTGAATATACACACGGAGAATTACCCCACATATCCATCATTCAGCTTCTAAAACTGTTACAACATAGCCAGTCTTATTTCATGTATACTTTCCACCTATTTCATGATTCATTCATGATCCTCCCTTACCCTCACAGTTTTTTGAAGCAAATTTCTGAAATATCATTTCCTATAAAAATATTTTTATTGTGTATCTTTAAAAGACAGGAATCCTTTTTTAAGGGTGTAATTATATAATCATGTAAAAATGAACATTAACAAAAGCATTCAACTTCAACATATTAACAAGAATATGTATATATACAAAATATATATTTGTATGTGTATATCATAATATATATTTGTATGGGTATCTGTATTTACAAGCACATTAAGGGTTTATATATTTCTTTTTCTTTTTTTTTTTTTTTTTTGAGACGGAGTCTTGCTGTGTTGCCCGGGCTGGAGTGCAGTGGCCGGATCTCAGCTCACTGCAAGCTCCGCCTCCCAGGTTCACACCATTCTCCTGCCTCAGCCTCTGGAGTAGCTGGGACTACAGGCGCCGCCACCTCACCCGGCTAGTTTTTTTGTATTTTTAGTAGAGAGGGGGTTTCACCGTGTTAGCCAGGATGGTCTCGATCTGCTGACCTCGTGATCCGCCTGTCTCGGCCTCCCAAAGTGCTGGGATTACAGGCTTGAGCCACCGCGCCCGGCCGGGTTTATATATTTCGAAGTTACACTTTTTATAGTTATTCTTCTGAATCAGGATTAAAATAAATCTCTTATTTATAATTGTTTAAAATGCCTTTTAAGCCTTTTCTAATTTATCGATTTTCCACTCCACTTTTATCTCATACTTTTTATTTGATAAAAAAGTCACTTGTCCAGTAGAGTTTCTTGCTCTCTGAATTGTGTTCATCTATTCCCGTAAAACACTCCCCACCATCATGCCTTTATATGTTTCTCTAAGCCCCTAAATTTATTGCAAATAAGTGGTTAAATCTAGAGGATTGATTGTGCAAGACTGCTTTGGGGGAGTTAGGAAGCAAATTTCTTTATAGGTCTTATTGTGCATATTATAGGCAACATACCTAACTGCCTTCTAGTAGTCATTGATAATCATTGCTTTAGATTTATTTATTTATTAGGGATTGCAAAATGGTGGTATTCTTCTATTGTCTATCCTTAATTAATTAGTTGGAGTACACTTGTTTTCTGTATCTAACATTTTTATTTTAGGCTGTAAAACAAAAACAAGCCAGCAAGCAAACAACAATAAGAAAACACCACCACAAACCCTTGAAATAGACTTGTCAGATGTAAATATTTCTTTTCTAGAGAAGCAGAAGATAGGCCATCCTACTTTACTACTCCTTGCTCTCCACGAGTTTTTGATTCTGCTTTGGATAGTTTTTTTTTTTTTTCTTTTTTTTTTTTGAGACAGGATCTTACTCTGTCAGACAAAGTGGAGTGCAGTGGCATAATCATGGCTTACTGCAGCGTTGACCTCCTAGGCTCAGGTGATTGTCCTCAGCCTCCTAAGTAGCTGAGACTTCAGGTGTCCACCACCACACCTGGCTAATTTTTGTAGTTTTTGGTAAAGATGGGATTTCACCAGGGTAATCTTTGGTCAGGGTGGTCTCTAACTCCTGGCCTCAAGTGATATGCCTGTTTCACCCTCTTAAAGTGCTGGAATGCAGGTGTGAGCCACCATACCCAGCCTGGATAATTTTTCTCATCTCCATTTGTTTCCTCTTTATAATGCATTTCTTCACTTTCTTCATCATAATCATCATCATCTTCAACAGCTGCTCCAGTAAAGTATAACACTGATTTTGGGATTATAAATCATTTTCACAGTTTGCAGCAAATACAGCTTTAGAAGCATCATTCAGAACTGCATTCTCAGAACTTCAGGCAGGGCTGAAAAAAATTAAAAAAAGAGTTATCAGAAACTGTTTTATTCCCATCAGAAACTGTCCCACATTCCTTGTGTTTCTGCTTCTTAAAGGTTTTTATTCCTTTTTTCTCAGTCCATCTGGTACCCATAATTTCTGGCCTATCAAAAGAAAAATGATCAGAGTCATCTGGTTTTGACGTCATACTATATGTCTTTGTCAATACTTCATTTGTGAAATATTCAGGGTTCAAAGTGAAATTCTAAGACAAAACTCATAGGTTGGCTAGCATCTGAGAACTTCACTTTAATATCTTTGAAGTGCTTCAGAATAGGTTCATCATATTCCTAAACCACATCATTAAGCAAGTCCAAAATTTAGGAATTCCTTTGGGGTCTTTGTTTTCTTCATTCACTTTTATTTCATCTTCAACCCTGGCCTTTCTTTCAGCTTTGAATTTCAGCTGAAATTCTGTTTTATCTGCTTTCAATTCACATTTTTCTTCCATAGGTTCATGGATTGCATTAACAATATCAAATCACGTATCAAATAGAGGTTGAGAGGGAGTAGCATACTTCCTTTCAGGATCATAAACTTCCTCATAGAATTTGGCCTCTGTGCACATTTAAGTTGCAGGTTTTTGAGAATATTGACCCATCTGTTAACTACTCTAGGCAAGCGTTCAATGTATCCCATTGATCTTTCTACCAGACCATAAAGTCTTTCTCTAAAGCCTATAAGAATCTGAGGATTTTCCATCATCTGAACAAATCTGCTTTGATTTTTGTCTCTTCACCAGTTTCTTTTCTTTGCTTTTCTTTTTTTCTTGAAAAGGAGTTTCACTCTGTTGCCCAGGTTGGAATGCAATGGCACAATCTCAGCTCACTGCAATCTCTGCCTCCTGGGTTATAGCAATTCTCTGCCTCAGCCCCCCAACTAGCTGAGACTATAGGCATGCACCACCACACCTAATTTTTATATTTTTAGTAGAGACAGGGTTTCACCATGTTGGCCAGGCTAGTCTTGAATTTGTGATCCACCCCCCTTGTCCCAAAGAGCTGAGATTACAGGCATGAGGCACCACAGCCAGCCCCAAATCTTGTCCAAGATCAGACTCTTCTTTGTTGTCAATGTCTGCCACGTAAGAACTCTAAATACCTGACATGAAATCCCTCATTTCTGTTTTAGTTATTTTGGTGGATGAAAGTGGCATATTTGTGCATTCTCTGGAAATGTTATAACAAGGACACTCTGTGTAACTATTGTTACATTTTAACTCAAAAATTCTTTCTCAGAGTCTGGTCTGAGGGTCCCCAGACCGTTTCAAGGGGAATTTCAAAACTATTTCCAGGTTGGGTGCGGTGGCTCATGCCTGTAATCCCAGCACTTCGGGAGGCAGAGGCGGGCGGATCACAAGGAGATCGAGGCTATTCTGGCTAACACGGTAAAACCTTGTCTCTACTAAAACGACAAAAAAAATTGGCTGGGCGTGGTGGCAGGCACCTGTAGTTCCAGCTACTTGGGAGGCTGTAGCAGCAGAATGGAGTGACCCTGGGAAGTGGAGCTGGCAGTGAGCTGAGATAGCGCCACTGCACTCCAGCTTGGGCAACAAAGCGAGACTCCTCAAAACAACAAAAAACTATTTCCATGTAACTATAAGTACTGCCTTTTGCATTCTTATTTTTCCATAGGTGTACAGTGGAGTTTTCTGGAGGCTACATGACATGTGATAAGAAAACACACTGAAAAAGGGAATACATCTATAAAGAGAAAATTGCTTTCACTGTTTTTGGTTGGGAAAACCATTTGTAGCTAAACATGTTATTCTTTTCATAATCAGACATTCTTCTCATAAGTGTTGGTTCTGTACCATTCCTCAAAGGTGGTAATTTTTTGAAATACATTATTGTAGATTCATGATTTTGGATACATTGAATGGTTAAGTGCATTTCTATAAAGTGTTATTATGATATTCATTATTAGTCAGTACAAGCCTCTTCAAACTGGATCACAACGTTTTTTGACACACCCTAGAAATGATGTATTTTGCATGTGAGAAATAAGATGCATTTGAGTGACCAGAGGGTATTCTGGGCTGAAATGTGTCCTTCCCCAAATTATAACTCCAAGTACGTCCAACTGTGCCTGCATTTGCAGAGAGGTAATTGAGGTAAAATGAGGTCATGTGGGTGATCTCTAATCCAATACTAGGGTCCTTACAAGAGAGTCAGACATAGACATAGAGTGAAGATCAGGTGAAGACAGTGATAAGGCTGCCATCACTAAAAGGCCTTGGAATAAATCAAACCGGTCAATACTTTGACCTTGGACTTGGGGCTTCTGAAATTGTGAGAAAATGAATTTCTGTTGGTAAAACCACTCAGTGTGGTATTTTCTCATGGCTGCCATAGCAGCCTAATACACTTAGTTCTTTAAAACTTTTTGAGATTTTTTTAGATACGATGTCTTTAAATTTTGGTTCCATAAAGCTTTTTGAGACATTTTAGATAACATGCTTTTAAATTTTGGTATATGAATGAATTCTGTACTATTGAAGTGTCTCTGCTTTCTCAAAAACTACTATAATCTTTCTTTTGTAAATTCCTTCTTAGTAATGGAAAGAAAAATTTAATTTTTTTTCTTCATCTTCTTTTGGAAGAAGACATAAAGACCTTGTACTGTCTCTTGCTTATGGAATTGTAGCTACTTTATTAAAACCTTGATCTTTGTGAGCGGGTTACTTTCAAAGCTGAGACACAGTAGAAACTCTGAACAACAGATACATTTTATCAGTAATAAAAGCTTATTTGCTTTGCAGCCAGTTATTTTGTATTCACAATATACTTCTGAAATATTATCTCATCTTTGTCCTTGCATAAATTTTCCCTCTGTTGTGTCTCAGAAAATAAAAAGATGTAATATAGTTGACTTCATCTGTGGAATCATTTATAATCTTTCTTGGACTGTAATAAAGACTTTTCTTATATGACAACTACCATTAGACCATCCTTTCCTTGTCTCTTAACAAAAGTTAACATTATGAATGAAAAGTAGTGTCAAAAGCTGTTTAAACTTTCATTATCTAAACTACCTCTGATCTTTTAGATTAGGAAACATCTTTTTTTCCTTTATATTCCTTAGCTATTCTTTCTGAAGTGCTTTATATATTGGTAATTTTTGATAATAATGGGATTTTTGATTAGCATAGAAGTATTAACAATGTTTACCTTGTTTTTTGTGTTCTGACCATGCTGCTTACAGCTGAATGGATGACATGAGATCCCATTCTTGACATATCATAGCATTAAAAAATGAAGGCCTTTGGGAAATACTTGATTTACAGCTGTAATCCCAGTGCTTTGGGAGGCCATGGCTGTTACACTGAACTGGAGAGTTCAAGGCTGAGTGAACTGTGAAGGGGCTACTGCACTCCAGCCTGGGTGGCAGACCCAGGTGCCATCTCTAAAAACTTGAACTTTATCAGTATTTTGAAATTACGTTAATTATGTATGAAATTAGGCTAATTCTTCACTGAAAGACATTGTAAAAATACTTTTCTTTCCACAAAATACATTGTCTTAACTTGATGAAATTTTCTCAAACAAGACTTACATTCATTATTTATTTAAATATAGGATCTTGCTCTGTCATAAAGGCTGGAGTGTGGTGTCACAATCATAGCCCAACTGGGCTTAAGCCTCCCCACAGCTGGGACTACAGGCTTGTACCAAAACATCCAGCTCTTTTCAGTTTTTTTTGTACAGATGGATCTCCCTGTTTTCCAGGCTTGTCTCCAACTCTCAGTTGAGCACAAGCTTATTTTATCTCAGCCTTCCAAAGTGTTTTGGAATTACAGGGGTGAGCTGCCTCTCATTTATCATTTTTGAAACAAAATGTAACCACTTGAGAAAAAAGGTCAAACCAATGGTTTGAAAAGAGAATTGCTACCCAGCCCCTAATCTCATTATACCAACTATGTACCATTGGTTTTTCTTTTGTAAAGCATTTTATGAATTTTAGGTGTAAGGTAAGGACAAGATGGTTTCTATGAGTTTTGAAAATAAGTATGCTAGAAAACTGAAATACTTAGCCTCTACATTTAGAGGTTGCTGGCTCTGGCCCGCAGGCTGCAGTGCAGTGGCTTGATCACAGCTGTCGGCCTGTATCTTCTGGCCTCAAGCGATATTCCAGCCTTGGCCTCCCAAAGCGCTCAGAGGTGAGCCACTGCGATAGGCATATTTAACTTCTTAGTAGCAGCTTTCAAACACAGTCTGGGTCCCAAGTTTAATAGGAAGTTAGAGCGCATAGAAAAGTAATGAAAACACACATACACGCTTTTGGAGTTCATCAGTACTAGCTGTTTAATCAAATGCATTTTCCTCTCAGTCTCTAAAGGTTTTTTAAACTTTAAGAGGATAATTTTGTAAGAAAACAATCGCCAAACCAATTGTTAGTTTACACTTATTAAAGAATGTGCATAATTCATTGTCTATCAGAAAATTACACAAAACTGACATTTCAAGGATGCCAAAAGATGGAACATTGCAATAGAGAACGTATACTAGACATTACAAACTTTGGTCAAAACACCTACGTTAACATAAAAAAATTCAAATGGCTTAGTAATTGATTTAGGATAATCCTCCCCTCCTCTTGCCTGCACACGAACACTGGTTAAGTCCATTTACTTTTTTCTTTTAAATTTTAAATCGAACGCAGGAGACAGCGGGTGATGCTGTCTGTATATGTAGCTCTGTATCTGTTTTCCTCCTCAACCCTAGGAATGAAGAAAACACATTTACTGCGTGCGGAGGGTCTAAGGACATGCAAACAAAGAGAGCTGTCACCTTGACTAGGACTGGCGCCGAGAGGCAATAGGTCTCGGGGAGGCCTGGGGCAGGGTGTGGGAGATTAGGAATCCGAGGTCCACCGGGGATGGCAGGGGGTGGCCTGGCCCGGTGCGGGGCCGCTTGCCTGTACGCCACCGACTGAGGCGGTAGCGCGCGAGTAGTGGTGACGGCGGGCGGGAGAGCGGAGGAAAAGAATGTTGTGACGGAAACTCCGGCTGCCGGAGACCCCACTGCAGTGAGGTCACTGGACTCCCCAGTTTCGGGGCGTGACCGGCGGCGACCCTGGGCGCGGGGAGGCCCACCGGGCGGAGGGGGCCCAACTACCATCCCGCATTTTCCTGGGTCTCTCTCCCAGGCGGTGACGTGACGTGCTGACGGCGGGCCCGTGCCGGGGAGCTGGGCCGCTTTTTGTCAGCTCCGAGCTCGGCCCCTCCTCCCTCCCTCCGCCCGCCCTACCAGCCGGAGGCCAGCCCAGTGCTCCAGAGAAAGTCCGGCCTGCAGCACCTGCCGCTGTCGCCGGCGGCCCCCAAGTCCGTCGGGTGAGTCCCGCGTGCCCCCGCGGCCGCGGGGCCTAGTGCGCGCGCAGTAACCTGCTCGTGGCCTGGTCGGCGTCCCGTAGGGCGCCCTCCCGCGCTAGGCCTGCCGGCGTGGCGCTTGGCGCCGAACAGGCCCCGAGGAGGCCGCAGTTAGGCCTGAAGATAATTCGGCCGCCCTGAGAGGATGCGGAGGTGCGCTACGTAAGCGGGCAGGGGTGGGAAAAGGTCGCCTGTTTGTCCGGAAGGCGGTTGGTGGACCTGGGGTCGAACCACTGCAGACCCAGGGCGCGGCACGGGGGCGAGGCCTGGCGAGGAGGCGAAGGCTGCAGGCGTGAGGTGAAGGCCGCAGGCTGGCTGGGCCTATTTTCGCTATGTAAATGTCCGCGAAGGGGAGGAGGGAGGGGGGGCAAGATGGCGGATGGTAGGCGCCTGCTGCTGGGGAGTATTGAAAGTGTTGTCGGGAGGCGGAGCCGCTATTTTGAAGGCGGTATCTGGAAAAAATTCCGTTATGATCCTTGAGCTGGGGATGAGGAAAAGGGCGGCGGCGGCGACGGCCGCCCAGATTCCGGCGCCATGGCGTGTCTGCGCCATGGGGCGTGCTCGTTCCCTTGGCGGCCTTTGCCTTTGTCGCCGTGCGCGCGCTTACATTCCATCTCCTGCAGCAGCGCCACCTCCTGGCCTTCCCGTCCCAGCCGGTCCATGGCTGGAGACAGTGTCGGCTACGCTTCAGCTGACATGCCACACACGTCTGTTCGGGTGCAGGGGTCGCAGCGCTCACTCCTCTGTGTCTTTCCCAGAGTCTATAGCACTCGAGTCAGCAGGTGGCACTTAAGGCACCTGGGCTCACGAGAGCACATAAGTTCCAGGAAATATTATTTTCTTCTTATTAAAGTCATTATGTGGCTGTTCGGGGACTTTCCATGTGCTTATTTTGCAAGCATCATTGCCGCCTCGAGGATCTGAAAAATGTAAGTGGAATTTATTTAAAAAGTTGTTAGACACTCGTTCGATAGACAATACAATACAAATTATATAGCACGAGGGCAGAGGAATAAAATTTCAAGGCGACTTCTCCCATTTATGTGGAAAAACTTTTGATGAGCTGTATTTAAATGAGCTTTTTAGTCTGGATACTTTTTTTTTTTAGTAAGAGATGGAAAATAGGCAGAAGAGGTATTTTTCTCTATGAAGGACAATTAATACATTACTTGTAGGTTCATATACCCATGATGACATTGAGATTTTATTTGAAATTTCTTACACAGTTTTATCTTCAAAAGACTTTTGTTAGCATTTTGTACAACTTTGCTGGCAAATTGGAGCACAGTAGCGGGAGCGTTGGACAGTGCTAGGTACTAAAAAAGATTTAAAAGGCGCTTAATGCAGAACGTGACTGCAAAAAGTTTGCTGCGGGCATTTCACAGGAAGGCGAGGTTTCAGGTTGCAAAATTGGGAAAGGATTCCTGAAGTAGATAGGGTTTAGCTAGGGTTACTGAGGGATGAGTAGGATTTTCTCAGGTAGGATGGGAGTAGGAGAGGTCGTTACAAGAATGAAATGTCTGTAGAAAATGGCAAATATTTACGGTTTGGCTGGAGTGCATAATATAGATAGGAAAGGGATACAAATTTAGGCTGTAAAAGGTAGATTCTGAAATGGGTTCGTGGCACACCTGAGTTTATGCTGAGCTCTGGCTGCACCTGTTAGAAAAGTTTCAAAGTTGAGAAGCATTGAGAGCTAGTAGTAAATTGGTACGTGTTTCCGTTACCGGATAGATGATCAAGAATGTAGCCGGTTTTTGGCCCGGTGCAGTGACTCATGCCTGTAATCCCAGCACTTTGGGAGGCCGAGGCGGGCGGATCATGAGATCATGAGATCGAAACCATCCTGGCTAAGACGGTGAAACCCTCGTCTCTACTAAAAATACAAAAAATTAGCAGGGCGTGGTGGCGGGCGCCTGTAGTCCCAGCTACTTGGGAGGCTGAGGCAGGAGAATGGCGTGAACCCGGGAGGTAGAGCTTGCAGTGAGCCGAGATCGCGCCACTGCACTCCAGCCTGGGCGACAGAGCGAGACTCTGTCTCAAAAAAACAAAAACAAAAACCAGTTGTCAGAAATGCAGTAGCCTTCAGATGGCCGTATGCAAACTTTGCCCTTCTTGGTGAAGGTAATCCTCTGATGAAAATAGTCTTCAGGTGAGCAAGCTTTAAAATTGGCAGTTCACTTTGTATGTGAGGGTCCTAGATGGGGTAGTTTCAGAGAAAATGTACAGTACTTGTTTCCTAAACTTTTACAATTTATAAAAGGCAGGTTTTCAGTTTTCCCAGACTGCAGCATTATCAGAGCTCTGATGATTCAAAGAAGTCTGAAGGAAACTGGAGATTGATGATTTGCAAAAGTGTGGCAGTGTATTGTCTCAAAAAAAATTTTTTTTTTGAGACACAGAATGGCTCTGTCGTCCAGCCTGGAGTGCAGTGGCGCGATCTCGGTTCACTGCAAGCTCTGCCTCCCGGATTCACGCCATTCTCCTGCCTCAGCCTCCCAAGTAGCTGGGACTACAGGAGCCCGCCACCACGCCCGGCTAATTTTTTTGTATATTTAGTAGAAACGGGGTTTCACCACGTTAGCCAGGATGGTCTCGATTTGCTGCTAATTTTCAATTTTTGTAGTTTCAGTAGAAATGGAGTTTCACCATGTTGGCCAGGCTGGTCTGGACCTCCAGACCTCAGATGATTCACCCGCCTTGGCTTCCTAAAGTTCTGGGATTACAGGCGTGAACCACTGTCCTGGACTTCTGCTAGCCAGTTATCTTGGATAAATGAGTTGTTAGTTTTTAATTTATGTGT
>NC_045456.1:22973461-23001956 GCF_002776525.5 Piliocolobus tephrosceles | reverse complement strand
ATATATATGTATATATATATATATATATATATGTATATATATATATATATATATATATAAAAATAACTCTGACTCTTTACATTTGTATTGTCACTAATTGCTATGCTTTGAATTGTTGCTTTTGTGCGTTCTGGCAATTGCAGACTTTTTTAGATTCTTAAATTCTTCAATGCCAGCGTATTATTTTGTTAGTGAATTGAGAAAGATAGATGATCATATGATGCAAATGTTTGATCTCATTCATTTCATACTTTTGCTTTAGTTCTTCCTTCACTTTCTTTTGTTGGGAGAAGTGCTGCTTTCAAAGTTTATTTTCTCTGCTTACCCTTTCCCTACTCTCTGCCTGCCCCTTTCTATAAATATTCATAGGTATGCTTATTTTACAAAAATCTTATCTGTCTTCTCTTTAGTTTCACTAGTACTTTTATGCTTCCCACTTCTAAATCTGGTATTTTTCAACGTGTGAAACTGTTCCATAGCAGGTAATTGGTGTGTCACCTGAAAATGTACTGCATTTCAGAAACTCTCTGTGCTTTCTTTGCCTGCTCTGGTCATTTTCCTAACCTAAATGTGGAATTTAACTTGAGATTAATTACTTGTTTTCTCCAAACTTCTTCCCTGGCATCACTGTCTCTTATTCTCACTCATCAAATTTCTCATCTAGCATTTACAGTACTTACTGAACACCTCCATCCTGACCTGTTATTAACAGTCCATATTCAATATTGCGGAAACCAAATTTATCTGGCACATAGTAGGTGCCCAATAATGTGCATTGAATCTCTTTTGCCCTAGAGTCCCTAAAATAATTCCTTTTTGCTTTCTTCCTTTTCCAGACACTACCGTTTTACCAGGCTTTCTTTCATCCTTGTCACTTAGAGCAGTGTAGATATCTTTAATTAACATTTAATCTATTATATTCTAAACGTAGGTTTATACTTTTGTTTTCATCCCTAACTTCTGAAGCCCTTAATTATAGTAGATAGTTTCTTATCTTGATTTGTTCCGCTAACAGAATCATCTGGCTGATAAACATTATTTCAAAAAAAATCATTTGAATAATTTAATACAGAAATTTATATGGAGTTGAATGGCCCTCCAATTGAAATTAAGGAGCCAAATAGTATTCTTGAATTGTGTAAGTATTGAGGCATACAGTGTTCATTTTTTGAAGGCAGCAGATGAAAACAGGGTTCTCAGGAACATGTTTCCACCATTGCTTTCACCATCTACCTTGACTGACAGCCCGTTCTTTTTCTTATTAAATTGTTTTAAACATAGTATTTTAATAAATATGGCTCTATTGTTTAGCTATAAAATGTAATAAAGGAGAGTAACTAGATTTTAACCAAATTTTGCTTTATTGAAAGAGCAATTTTAATTTAGGAGAGGCACAAAGGAATCTAGCAGAGGCACAAAGGAATCTATGTCAATGACTTTAAAAAATTAACAGTTAATATGTTAAACATGTAAATTACAAAATCTTTTGTCCTTAGTAAGCGAGTACAAATCTGTTGTAACAGTTTGTAACAAATGTTGCAGTCTTTCAAACTTGTTTCATTTTTTTTTTTTTTTTTAATTTAAAGAAATGGAATTGTGAAGGTCATTTTAAAGAGCTGCCTTCAGTGCTTCTCAATCCTGTTCCTTTTTCCCCAGACTGGTTTCCTCGTATGTGTTATAACTTTAGGAAGTTATCATAGAGTATGTGTCATTTTGTGTATTTTTAATCTCTCAACAGTGAGCTTTTGAGTTTCTTTCATGTTATCTGTGGATCTAATGTTTTAGTTAGCAAAAGTTGGTCTAGGAAACCATAGGGATCTTTGGCACCTTTTCAGATGTCTGTGAGAGGAAAATAATTAAAAAAAAAAATACCAAGATGTAATTTACCTTTTTTACTCTTATTATTCCTAGGAATGTAGTGCATGTAGAGTTTTCAAGAGTTTCAGATGTTTCAGAAAATTGAATGCAGAATCAGATAGAGGAATCCATCTGTTTTGTTTTAAGCCAGGTATTAAAAAGATTAACATAAAAATTTGTAAGTTGGAAAGTACTTTTAATAGTGTTATTTATCTTAATATTAATGGTTTATTAGTTTTAAGTGAACAAATACAAATAAACTTTTCCTAAAATTAGTAGGCACTGCCTTTTAAAATGGTATATGTTGATAATAAACCCTGCTTAAACAAAAGCTCTTTTAGAACTCTCAAATTTTTTAATTGTGAAGGAGTCCTAAGGTGAAAAAATTTGGGAAATCATTAATCTGAATTTATATTCTATTATAGTTTATAAATATGCTGTGGCCTGTTTATTCATAACTGGGAACCAATTCGGTTTTCAGTCTTTTTCAATGTTGAAATGATGTGGCTGTGAACATCTTTGTACACGATTAACTTCTCTTAGGTTTAAGTGGAATTGGTAATCTGAAGTTCATGTGCATTGGCAGCTGTGCTGGAATTGCCAAATTCTTTCCACATTGGTTGTATCTAGTTGATACTAAGTTTTCTGTCAGAGTGTTTCTCCATGTCATTACCTTTTTTTTTTTTTTTTTTTTTTTTTTTTGAGAGGGAGTCTTGTGCTGTTGCCCAGGCTGAAGTGCAGTGGTGCAATCGTAGCTCACTGCAACCTTTGCCCTCTGGATTCAAGCAATTCTTGTACATCAGCCTCCAGAATAGCTGGGACTACAGGCATGTGCCACCACACTTGGCTTATTTATTTATTTAGTAGAAGCAGGGTTTTGTTATGTAGGCCAGTCTGGTCTCGAATTCTTGACTTCAGGTGATCTGTCCGTCTTGGCCTCACAAAGTGCTGGGTTTACAGGCGTGAGCCACCATACCTGGCACCAAAGGTTTGACAGTTTAATTTCTTTCAGGGTTTTGGGGATGAAATAATATCCAGTTGTTTTAATTTTGCATTTGTCATATTTCTAATGAGGTTGAGCTTCCTCACTTGCCCACCCTCCCCCAATGTAAACTGTGTGTGTGTGTGTGTGTGTGTGTGTGTGTGTGTATTTCTGTTTCCTATGCTGGATTGTGGTGGAGTGGTCACAACTCATTGTAGCCTTGACCTCTTGTGTTCAAGCAAACCCTTTGCCTCAGCCTCCTGAATAGCTGGGCCCAGGTGCACCCCACCACACTGGTTAACTTTTTTTTATTTTTCATAGACACAGAGTCTTGCCATGTTGTCCAGCCTGGTCTTGAACTCCTGGGCTGAAGCAGTCTTCCTGCCTTGGCCTCCCAGACTGTTGGAACTACATGTGTGAGCCACCGTGCCTGGCTTGGGGCTTCTTTTAATGTTCTTTTGGGTATATTTTGTTGAGTAGGATGCCGTTTTGAGGTAATCTTTCTAGTGTTTTCATATATAGGTTGTAATTTTTGTGTCTGCAATAATTTTCCTACTAAACAGGGCATAAAGATGCTGTCTTCTATTTGTTTTTAAAATTGATTTAAAGTTTTGTGTTTTATAAAAATATATAGGGCATGAGTCCTTCTAGATATCTTTTGTATTTTTTACTGGATTGCAATTTATCTTTTTTTGTATGGATTTATTTCATTTAGCTTTTCTCTCCATTGATATGTAATGCAATTTGTGTAGTATATCAGATTCTTTTAAGTATTTATGCATTTTTAGTTTCCCTATTTTGTTTTCAGTGTTTTATTTGCTGCTGTGTTTTAAAACTGACTTTATGATCAAATGTTAATATGTATATTTTATTTAGAATTGTTTTTGATTTGATTTCCAGGAAACTGATTTGCTTTCCAGGAAGCTGATTTGCTTTCCAGGAAACCAGGGTGAGTATTAAATGACCAGCGAGTAGGCAAGGCTAGGAGCAAAACTGCACACTTATTTTTGGTCCCCCAGCTTCAGGAAAGAAGGTGTGGGGGAGGGGTGAGGTCCGTCGGTCTCTGGCAGGGGAGGCCAGGGGAGTCACCAGGTGGAGCTCTAGGGCCAGGTTCCTAGGTCCGCACATGAGCAGGGTCCAAGGAAGTTCACACTGCGCGCCCGCCGGGAGCGGCTTTTATGTCCTGGGCCTGGGAGTGGGAGGGCAGTGGGTGGGACATAGGTGGGTCAGGGGCTGGGCAGTAGGCATGGCTAGGCAGGTTCCGGTTTTTCTCCGTCAGGAGGTCGGGTTGTGCCTGCGCAGTTGACCTGTGCCTTTCCCGGGCGCGGGAAAGCTGACGGTGAAGAACCCGGAACTGCGCCATCTTACCTCCGTTGGTCCGACAGTCCAACTTATTGATAATAGTGATAAGGGGCGCCATGGTCTGTCTGGCTACTTCCTGCTGTTAAGGGACATCATTAAGGTTGGGGTCTATGGTTGGTATTTGGACATACGGATGAAGAAGCATCTGGTTGAAGGTGACGCGCGTGATCTCTTGAACTTTGGCTCGGAGAAATTTGATTAAAACAGGAGCGAGACATGAGACAAAACAGAGGATTAGTATGGGAATTAGGAACGGGAGCATCTGCTGTATTACGGGCAGCAGCCATACCGGTGGTCCGGGGGTGAAGGGGGTATTGTAGGTTTTTAATTCTGCTTTAATCCTGTTTAGGGTTTGAATGCTAGTGTCTACTAGGCCTGACTCATTTACATAATAGCAGCATTCTTCTCCTAAGAAGAGACATGTTCCTCCTTTTTCAGCAGTAAGTAAATCTAATGCTCGCCTATTTTGTGCTGCTACCTGGGCCACTGAGGTAATTTGACGCTGCAGAGAGGCCAGGCTTTCAGCTGAAGCCTCTACGGCCTCTCGGATTTGAGCTGCTAGAGATTGGGTAGACTGTACCGAGTGGGCAAGTGCCGCAGTTCCAAGCCCTGACGCCACTAAGGAGGAGGCCAGGGAGACTGATGACTAGGGGAAGGAAGACAGTCTGTTTTTGGAGATCATTAGGAAGAGGGTTAAATTGTATAACGAGTTCGGCTACTTCTGCTTTGCTATATAAGGTTAAACTAGATACTAGGGACACTGGGACACAGAGGGATTGACCAATGGATGTGTGATTAAGGACCTTGAAGAGGGTTTTGTTGCACCAGAAATAACCTCCGATGGGAGCCGTCTGGGTCTTAGCAGGTGGCTGGGTATAATTACACCAGGAGGTGTTTGGAGTAGAGTAGCAGAAAGGAAGGATTGGACTTTCTGGGTTTTGGTATAATGAGACTTGGAGTAAGAACGGTTTTTGGGAGTTAGTTGTAGTCTTGAAAGCAGTAGGTAAAGGGACTGCCACTAAGGGGGCTCTTTCAAGGGCCGCACAGAGAAAACAGTGGGAGAGATTTGTTATGTTGGCTGCCTGTGTTAGGTTTAACCCTTGATGGACTAGTTTTAACCATGAGAAGGGGTCCTTATTGGAGGAGTATAATTGATCTTTAAGTCCTGTTCTTGTGATTGTATGGCTAAGGTTAAATTCTGTAGGGCTTGTATGTTTTGAGGAAGGGATCTTTGCTGGACAAGTTTTCTTTTTATCAGGAGAGTAGCCATGGGAAATGAACTAAGAATTGTGTAGCCTGTGTAGAGTCCACCTTTGACTCCATCTGCCCATCGGGGGTCCCATGGGTCTTTGATATTTAATTGGTGTTGAAGGGGGGTTCATGGATTCACAACGGTGAAGAGAGCAGTGGGTTTCTCCTATCTCAAGGTTGCATAATGGATCTTACAATAAATATAAGGGCATCCTAGGTTCTTTTGTTTCCAGTAAGTCTTAAAATTGTAATGTGTCTGATTGTGCAGGAAGCAGAGAGCCTTAGCTCCAGCCGCACTGCAACACCATAGGGTGAAATTTATAGTAAGATGGGGTTGGCAGCCTGAAGGGGGGCAGTCAGTGGTGCCTTGTAGCTGTGAGTGCTGTTTATTTTTGCGTGACCAGGTTTCAACTATGGAGAATCTCCATACGAAAGTTGGGTTAGTAATAGAGATTGAAATGCAAGAAAAAGATAGTAATGTGAGTATGAAATAGGACTTCATCTTCAGTGTAATCACCAAGTACACCTTGCCACTGAAGATGTTCTATAAAGGTAAGCGGGAAAACCACTGTGATGGTTTTCCATCACTTTCCATCCCTACTTGCCTCCAGATAAACCATCTGGAGGTTTATCTGGAAAAGAAACCTCCAGATGGTTTATCTGGAGGCAAGTAGGGATCTGGGGTAATGTATTGGAATTCTGTTATGTTTATGTACAGTATGGCGAGAAATCGGGATAAGCGCAAGAGGTCAGGGAACGTGGTGGCTGGAACGTTTGGTGAATTTGAGACGGGTAGGGGCAAGTCTAGTAGATGTCCACTGATTGTCTTCTGTGGGGGCCTTTTTCAGTTGTGATATATGGACCCAGTGCGTGTGTTCCAGAAGTTTGGCTGCTGTGTATGTGGATAGGAGGACAGTATAGGGACCTTTCCACGTGGGTTGAAGATCTTTGGCTTGGATATCTTTTAAGTATACTTGGTCTCCTGGGCTGAGAGAGAGATGTGGGCTATAGGTGTCTGTTGGAGAGGGGTGTGCTAGTTCTGCATGTTGTCTCAGGAGTTGTCTCAAGAGGGTGAGATATGGGAGATAAGTTGCCAGCGGGAAAGAAAGGGTGGGTAACTGCTGGAGGGTGAGGGGCTGGCCGTAAACTAATTCAAACGGACCGAAGCCTGTTGGACTCCGTGGGGCTGCTCGCAGCCGGGTTAGGGCTAATGGAAGGAGAGTTACCCACGATTGTGGAGTCTCGAGGGAGAGTTTGGTGAGCTGTTGTTTGATGAGTCCGTTAGCCTTTTCTACCTTACCAGAAGACTGAGGTCTATAAGGGATGTGGAGTTTCCAGGTGATGTGTAGGAGGGCTGCCACCTGTTGGACTACCTTGGAGATGAATGCTGGACCGTTGTCGGACTGAAGGGTGACCGGGAGGCCAAACCTAGGGATAATATGTTCAGTGAGTATTGAAGCAACAATGTTAGTGGTTTCTCCTGTGGTGGGATAGGCCTCTATCCACCCTGAAAAGGTGTCCACAAGGGTTAAGAGGTATTTGAATTTTTTATGTTTTGGCATATGTGTGAAATCAATTTGCCAGTCTTCGCCTGGTTGGTGTCCTCTGAGTTGGTGGCTGGGATGGGGATTACGCAATGCGCCTTGAGGATTTGTCTTAAGGCAGATAGAGCACTGCTGGTTGATTATAAGTAAGTGTTTTTGTAGTGTTGGACAGGGGAGGAGGGGATTTAGAAAATTGTATAAGGCTTTGGGTCCTATATGTAAAGAATTATGTATGTCTGTTAGAATGGTATGGAGTTGTGTTTCGGGAATAACTAATTTGTTATCAATATATATCCAGTCGTCTGTAGTTAGTTTGGCTGTTGGATTTTGTAATAGTTTGGCCTTTTCCTCTTGGGTATAAGTAGGGGTATATTGAGGAGAGAAAACAAATAGAGGGAAGTGTGGGGGTGGAGAATCCGGCTGCCGACTTGGCAGTGGTGTCGGCAAAGTTATTGCCAGCTGCCACCAAGTTAGATGGAGTCTGATGACCTTTACGGTGTATGATGGCCGCTCTGGAAGGCACTGATAAAGTGTCTAGCAGTTTGAGTATCTGTTTTTTGTTGACTATAGGGGTACCACTGGTGGTTAGGAACCCTCTCTCTTTCCAGATGACACAGTGGCTGTGTGCAATCAAGAAGGCATACTTGGAGTCTGTGTATATGTTTACCGTTTTTCCTTTTGATAAGAGGAGTGCCTTGGTTAGTGCAGTGAGTTCTGCCTGCTGTGATGTGGTCCCTTGTGGTAGGGGTTCTGCCTCTAAACCTGTGGAGGAGGTAACTACTGCATATCCTGCCTGCCTGTTTCCTTGAGGGTTGATAAAGGAGCTGCCATCCACAAATAGGGTTAGTTGTGCATTCTGAAGGGGCCGGTCATGCACGTGTAGGTGGCTGGGGGCTTGAACCTCCAGGACTTCAGGACAAGACTATTTAGTATGAGGTGGTTTAAGAGGGTCTGGCAGTAAAGTGGCTGGATTTAGAGAGGAGCAAACTTCTAGAGTAACACTGGGGTCTTTGAGCTTGACAAGAACTGGTGGGTGGTGGGCCACTATGACCGGGATGGAAGTGTCCCACACTTGCGGGTGTACAAAAATAGGGAAGATGGGGGGAGGAGGAACGTGTGCGCATGCACAAAGCATGAACAACAGGTTGTGAGGGGACTGGAGGGGAGTAGATGAGTTGGTGGGAATGGATATGGAGGCCTTGAAGGTGCTCAAGATGTCTCAGCCTAATAAGGGGGTAGGGCATGAAGGTATAATGAGGAATGAGTGCACAAAGTAGTTGTTGGCCAGGCAGCAATTAAGGAGAGGAGTTTTTCATGGAGTGGACGGCCTTCCGTTTACTCCTACTACAGAGATATTGGATGGAAGGCTAGGTCCAGAGAAGGATGGCAAAACAGGATAGGTAGCCCCACTGTCGATCAAATGTTAATTGTCTTACCTGCCACCAGGAGAGTTACCCACAGCTTGGTGAGGGTGTTGGGGGTCCCCAAGTCTTGGCACCTTCGGTTATCATCGTCCAGATGTAGGAGCTGGAAGGAGCCCCCAGGATCCTGGGAAAGGGGGTCACATCGAGACGTGGCACCTGTTCTCAGGTTGGGGCAATCAGACTTCCAGTGTCCTTCCTGTTGGCAAGCAGGGAAGGGGGTTGCTGGTGGACGAGGGTTAGGACATTCGCTGGCCCAATGTCCTGATGCCTTGCACTTATAGCAAGGCTGCGTTGGGGCTCGGGGGCCTTGTGGACACCTGTTGGCATAGTGTCCTGCCTCACCGCATTTATAGCAGGCTCCCTTTTTAGCCTTGGAGTCTGCGGGGTATGTGCTCTCTGGTTTGGGGTTACGACTGGGCTGTAAAGCCACCGCTAGGAGCTGTACCTTCTGGTTGAGGCGAGCCTGCCACTGTGCCTCAGCTGTTTCCTCTGTGGAGTTATAGACTTTAAAGGCTAGTTTAACTGGGTCCCATATGGGTGTCTCGGGACCATTTTCCACCTTTTGGAGTTTTTTGCGAATATCCGGAGCTGACTGGGAAGTGAAATGAGATGCCAAAATGGTGCCCCCTGTGGGGGAGGCCGGATCTAGCTGGGTATATTGGGTTAGAGTCTCAGTTAGCCTATTTAGGAATGTGGCTGGATTTTCTTCCGGATTTTGAGAAATTTCTTTTAATTTGTTAAAATTTATGGCTTTGTTTGAAGCCATTTGCATACCAGCCAACAGGCACTGGACCATGATGTCTCTCCTACGGCACCCAGGCTGGCCTACCTGGTAGTCCCAGTCTGGGTCTGCCGAGGGGACTGCTTGCTCCCCTAGTGGAATGGTGGCATCAGTTAAATGTAGTTGGTTGGCATGCTGTCTGGCGGCCACTAGGATGTGCTCTTGCTCCTCAGGGTTTAGGGTAGAGGTTAGGATAACCTGGAGGTCATGCCAAGTTAAGTCATAGGCCTGACAAAGGTATCTAAATTCCTTTACATATACAGTGGGATTAGCTGAGAAATCACTTAAACGCTTCTCTATGTTGAAAAGGTCAGCCAGTGAAAAAGGGACATGTACTCTGACTATCCCCTCCCCTCCAGCTACCTCCCACAAAGGCGCTAACACTGTAGGAGGGTGTGGGGCAGGAGTGGGGCTGTCAGCAGGGCACTTAGAGCGGGTGTGGGCAGAGATAGGGGACCCTAGGTGGCCGGCTGAGGATGTGGAAGGGGGCACAGGTGCGAGCGGGCTATACCAGTCGATGAGGAGCAAGGAAGTGGAGTCTGGGCAGGAAGGGAGGGGGTGGAGAGAGCAGGGAGAGGAGGAGGAGTATAGATAGGGCCGGTCGGGATGAGAGCGTAAGGCCTCATCCCGAGGCAATTAATTTCAGACCACTTGCCTAGCCGCTGGCAGAAATTGCTGAGGTCTATCAAAACATTGCGATCTAGGGTGCCCTCTGGTGGCCACTGAGACTGATTGTCTAGTTTGTTTTGGGGCCACGCCACAGTGGAGAGGAAAATTAACTGCTTTCTTTTGAGGTCTTGTTTGAGTTGTAGAGTTTTTAGAGTGGCTAGGAGGCACCCTACAGGGGTGCTCTTTGGAAATTTGGACTGGGGGTTTCCCATTTGTTTCCTCTTTACTTGCACAATGGACACAATGGAAGTGGATGTGGATCTCTGCCTGGCTTCAAAGCGTCCTTTGGAACCAGCAGAGACAGACTGGAGGCTCTTGGAGCCTAGGTGGAGATTACCTTCAGGTGGACGTCGCCGTCCTGAACGGGTCTCCTGAGCCACTTGGTGGCTCAAAAGTGGGCCTCGGACCTGCGCAGGATTTTTGGCCGAGGGAGGTAAAGAGGAGACAAGGGCACTTACCCCAGAGAGACTGTGAGAGTGAGGGAAGCGGGTCTCAGGTCCTGGTCTGTCCGCCGCGTGGAAGCAGGAGGAGGTTCCTCAATCCTTAGAGGCCTGAGGAGGGGTCTCCTCCCGGGTTTCGGCACCAACTGATTTGCTTTCCAGGAAGCTGATTTGCTTTCCCGGAAACCAGGGCGAGTATTAAATGACCAGCGATAGGCAAGGCTAGGAGCAAAACTGCACATTTATTTTTGGTCCCCCAGCTTCAGGAAAGAAGGTGTGGGGGAGGGGTGAGGTCCATCGGTCTCCGGCACCGGAGGCCGGGGGAGTCACCAGGTGGAGCTCTCGGGCCAGGTTCCTAGGTCTGCATATGAGCAGGGGCCAAGGAAGTTCACACCGGTGCCGGCCGGGAGTGGCTTTTATGTCCTGGGCCTGGGAGTGGGAGGGCAGTGGGCGGGTCATAGGCGGTCGGGGGCCGGGCGGTAGGCGTGGCTAGGCAGGTTCCGGTTTTTCTCCCTTGGAGGTCGGGTTGCACCTGCGCAGTTGACCTGTGTCTTTCCCGGGCGTGGGAAAGCTGACGGTGAAGAACCCAGAACTGCGCCATCTTGCCTCCGTTCGTCCAAACAGTTTTAGCTTTCTTTTCTTTCCTAAAAATTTAGATGGAGTCTTGCTCTGTCACTAGGCTGTAGTGTAGTGGCACTATCTAAACTCACTTCAGTCTCCACTTCCCAGGCTCAAGTGATCCTCAGCCTCCTGATTGTTTTAGTTGTTTTTCTTCTACTCATTTTAGGGTTTTTCAGTTTTCATAGGCCGGACACAGTGGCTCATGACTGTAATCCCAGCAGTTTGGAAGGCTGAGGCTGGCAGGTCCCCGGAGGTCTGGAGTTTGAGACCAGCCTGACTAACATGGTAAAATACAGTCTCTGCTAAAAATACAAAAATTAGTCGGATGTGGTGGAAGGTGCCTGTAATCTCAGGTATGTGAGAGGCTGAGGCACGAGAATTGTTTGAACCTAGTATGCAGAGAGGTTTCAGTGAGTTGAAATCATGTCACTGCACTCTAGTCTTGGTGACAGAGAGACTCCATCTCAAAAAAAAAATTCATGGTAAAACTTTCAGTTTTGTATATATATCACATTTATAGAATACATACATACACAAAGAAACACACATGGTGAATCTAGTACATAATCATAAGTACTTCTTGTGTGCCACCACTGTTCTTTCTTTTTCCTTTTTTTGAGATGGAATCTCGCTCTGTCACCCAGGCTGGAGTGCAGTGGCCCGATTTCGGGTCATTGCAGCCTTCTGGGTTCAAACGATTCTTCTGCCCCGGTCTCTGAAGTAGCTGGGATTACAGGCACCTCCCTTCATGCGTGGCTAATTTTTGTGTATTTAATAGAGACGGGGTTTTACCATGTTGGCCAGGCTGGTCTTGAATTCCTGACCTCAGGTGATCCGCCTGCCTTGGTCTCCGAAAGTGCTGGAATTACAGGCATGGGCCACCGCGCCCGGCCACTAGTACTGTTTTTGAGGTTTCTAAATATAGCCCATTTAATCTATTTATCAGTCCTTGAGGTAAAATATTTTATACTTTTTTTTTTTTAATTTGAGAGAGGGTTTTCTCAGTTACCAGGCTGGAGTGCACTGATGCATGATTATGGCTTACCCTTGGACTTCTGGGCTCAAGTGATCTTCTTAACTTCAGCCTCCCAGGTAGTTGGAGCTACAGGTGCAAACCACCATGTACACCCAGCTAGTTTTTTATTTTTTATGGAAATGGGGACTCACTGTGTTGCCCAGGCAGGCTTTGAACTCCTAGGTTCCAGTGATCCTCCCATCTCTGCATTCCAAAGTGCTAGGATTACAAGTGTGAGTGAGCCACCTTCCCCAGCTCTGTACCATATTTCTGATAAGAAAGTCTATAGGCCATGACATTTTATATATTATATGATTAAGTGCTGGAGTAGGTTTTGAATTTAGCCATCTAAGTCCACTGTCCATATATACACAAAATGTGTGTGTGTGTGTGTGTGTGTGAATTTATGGGGTACAACTACATACGCAGATTGCATGGTGTATACATGCATACATTTGTTACATACATAGAGATGGTAGAGTAGCCATCTCCTAAGTAACATACACTATACCCATTAAGTTATCTCTCATTATCTAAGTCCCTTCCACAAGACCCCCTCCCAACTCACAAGACCCTTCTGAGTCTCTAGTGTCAAGTGCATGTGTAGACATTAGTTAGATCCCACTTATGAGATAATACAGCATTTGTTTTTCTGTACCTGTTGTATTTCACTTAAGATAATAGCCTTCAGTTCCACCCATGTTGCTGCAAAAGACATGATTTCTTTTTCTTTTTATAGGTGAGTAGTATTCTGTTGTGTATATATACCACTATATATATATGTTTTTTTGAGACAGAGTCCCACTGTGTTGCACAGTCTGGAGTCCTGTGGCATGATCATAGCTCACTGCAGCCTTGAATTCCTGGGTTCAAGTGATCCTACCACCTCAGCCTCATGTGTAGCTTAGAGTACAAGTGCACACCACCATGTCCAGATAATTTTTATATATTTTTGTAGAGATGGGGTTTCACTATGTTGCTCAGGCTGGTCTTGAATTCCTGAACTTAAGTGATTCTCCCACCTCAGCCTCCTTTGTAGCAGGGAGTGTAGGACACTCATCATGACTGGCTAATTTTTTTTTTTTTTCTTTTTTGAGACAGGGTCTCACTTTTACCCAGGCTGGAGTACAGTATCACAATCTCAGCTCATTGCAACCTCTACCTCTTAGGTTCAAACAATTCTCATGCCTCAGCCTCTGAAATAGCTGGGACTACAGGTGCACCTCACCATGCTCAGCTAATTTTTGTATTTTTGGTAGAGACCAGTTTTCGCCATGTTGGCAAGGCTGGTCTTGAACTCTTGGCCTCAAATGACTAGGCCGTGCCAGCCTCCCAAAGTGCTGGAATTACAGGTATGAGCCACTGTGTCTGGGCCTAATTTTTGTATTTTTTTTTTTGTAGAGATGGGGTCTCACTATGTTGCTCAGGCTGGTCTTGAACTCCTGAGCTGAAGCGATCTTTCCACCTTGGCTTCCCAAATTGTTGGGCTTACTGATGTGAGCCAGCATGCCTGGCTAATTTTTCTTTCCTTTTTTTTTTTTTTTTTTTTTGAGACAGGGCCTTACTCCTGTTACCTAGGGTTTAGTGCCAGGTATATTTATTTTTGTTTGTTTGTTTTGTTTTTTGAGACAGGGTCGCACTCCTGTCATCCAGGGTGGAGTGCAGTGCCTGATCATGGCTCACTGCAGCCTTGATTTTCCGGGTTCACATGATCCTTCCACCTCAGCCTCCCCAGTAGCTGGGGCTACAGGTGTGCACCACCATTCCTGGGTAAATTTTCCCTTTTTTGTTTTTAATTTATTTTTTGGTAGAGACAGGGTTTCAGTATGTTACCCAAGTTGGTCTTGAACTCTTGGGCCCAGGTGATCCTCCTGTCTCAGCGTGCAAAACTCTTGAGATTACAGACCTGAGTCATGACTACCAGCTGTGCCACATTTTCTTTCTCCATTCATTCATTGATAGACACATAGGTTGTTTCTATATCTTCGCTATGGTGAATAACTCTGTGATAAACATAGTTCTTTGGGAAATCTTTTTACTGATTTCCATTCGGGCTGTACTAACATACTATACCTACAATATATAGTACTGCTTTTTATAGAGATCTTGGAAAATTTTGGATAACTATACCAAGATGTCAAGAGGTTGTGTAACTTTTGTCGCCATTATGAATAACAGTTTCAAAAAGATGTACTTAGCAGTTGTTGCAATTTATAATGTAAATCTTACTGACTTTCAGCAATGTTGCTGAAAATCATATGATCATATTCATAGATTTTGAGATGTATAAATCTTCATAGCACTTCTAAAATCAGAATGTATTTTACCATGAATAGAGTCCTATTATCATTTTCCAATTTATAAGTTGTTCATTTTGTCATCACTCCAAATGAATTGCATCCATTTTTGGCACTGATCACATTGCTGATATATGCCAAACAGTGTAACTGTAAATAAGATAAATATCCTTTGGATATATTGAAGCAAATTTTTATTTAGTTGTTTATTTATTTAGAGGAGTCTCGCTCTGTCGCCCAGGCTGGAGTACAGTGGTGTGATCTCAGCTCACTGCAACGTCCGCCTCCTGGATTCAAGCAGTTCTTCTGCGTCAGCTTCCTGAGTGGCTAGGATTGCAGGCGTGCGCCACACCTGGCTAATTATATGTATTTTATATATTTTTAGTAGAGACAGGGTTTCACCAGGCTGGTTTCGAACACCAGACCTCGTGATCTGCCTGTCTACGCCTCCCAAAGTGCTGGAATTACAGGCATGAGCCACTGTGCCTGGCCAAAGGAAACAGCCAGAAGCAGGTTTGATTGGTCCTTGGTTCAGTCAGAGGTTAATTGTCATATGTTGAGTATAAATATGTTGTAATATATTTATTACATATTTTCTAATTTTGGAGAGCAGCTTCTTACCATATATTGCTGTGGTTCAGTTCAGGGGAAAAGATAAAGCAGACTTTTGTCAAATAGTAAAATGCAGGCATCAAAACTTGCAAAGTAGATGTCTTTGACTTGAAAGATTTTTCCAGAGATGATAATTTAGGACGCTTCATCATCAGCACTATTGTTATCAGGATGACTCTATTAGTTAGAAAGATAAGGACTTTGAAGAGAAGTGAATAGACAAGTAAGTGAGAGTAGCACTGAATTCAAAAAAACTTAATGAATACCCTGAGCCAATTTCCTTTGGATGTTACTTTTCTTTCTGTGTATGCATAAGAGTGGTGTATGATTTTTAAAAACTGTGTGAATAAATCTGAACAAACTCCAGTATATCAATTTACTTGGCAATATTTTTCCTTAGTGGTATATAAAGGTTCATCCTACAATTGTGAGCATGTAGACATAGTAAGAATCAGCAGTAATAATGATTTTTTTTGCATTTTTTGTATAATTATGTTGTCTGTGAATAGTGATGTTAGATTTCTTTTCCAGTGGTCTAGATTCTTTAAAAGAAGTGCTTCCAGTGTTTTATCCTTAAATACTGATGTTGGAATGTTTTCTTGGGAAGATATTCTTTAAGCTTCCTTCCATTCACAATTTGAGAGTTGTTTTTTTTTAAAATAAAAAGGAGAAGTTGAATTTTTAAGATATTTGGTTACATCTGTTGATTTTCCCATTTAATTTTTTAATGTGCTAATTGCATTAACAGCGTTTCTAACTTTAAACATTCTTTGAATCACCTGGATATTTAATATTTACACAGCCTTATTGTAGTCCTATCTTCGTATCTGCCCAGTCTCATAGATGCTAATAGAATAGAAACAAAATTACACTCCTGTAATTTTTTTTTTTTTCAGAGTTTGATAAGGTTGTGTTAAACTCAGGTAAACTCTAGATTCTTTAAAAGAAGTTCTTCAAAAGAAGTTTCTCTTTTTCTGGACATAGGTTGCCTATTAAAAAGGGATTCGTTGTTTCTTTGAAGTTAGATAGACTTTCTTTGTATATTTACTTGTACTTGGAGTCTTTTTATGAATTTTTTTGTTTTGTTTTGTTTTTGTTTTTGTGAGACGGAGTCTCACTCTTGCCCAGGCTGCAGTCTGTGTTGCAATCTTGGCTCGCTGCAGCCTCCACCTCCCAGGTTCAAGTGATTCTCCTGCCTCAGCCTCCTGAGTAGCCAGGATTACAGGCATGCGCCACAATGCCTAGCTAATTTTGTACTTTTAGTAGACACGGGGTTTCTCTATGTTGGTCACGTTGGTCTCGACCTCCCAACCTCAGATGATCTGTCCGCCTTGGCCTCCTGAAATGCTGGATTACAGGTGTGAGCCACTGTGCCTGGCCATTAATATTTTTTTGGCATTGGATTTATTGAAAGTTTCTTTCATGGTGATAAGTCTTTGGCTTTTCTTGAGTATGGTTTTGTTGCTTACACAGAATTTTTAATGCCCTATAAATATGTTTATAAATAGGATATAAATATTTATAGTTTTATCTTATGACTTACAAAACGTGTATAATTCTGTCAGTTTGCTTCTTTTTTTCTGATAACCTTTTTACATTTTGCCATTTTTCCTTGCCAGATAGGAATTTGATTATATTTTTTAATGAATATTTTTGTTGATGCTTTCTGTCCGTATCTTTCATTCCCTTTTGCTTGAGTTTATTATGCCTTTTTTTTTTCCAGTTTTCTGTGTGTGCATATGTAGGAGGCTTAGCACATTTATATTTAATTTCACTTTTTACAGTATATGCAATTAAAGTTGCTCCCCTGTCCTCCCCTCTTTTGACTCAGCATTTCACTCTATTGCCCAGGCTGGAGGGAGTAGTACGATGTCGGCTTACGGCAACCTGTGCCTCCCAGGTCCAAGGAGTTCTCGTACCTGAGCCTCCCAAGTCGCTGCATGCCGTCACACCTGGCTAATCTTTTGTGTGTGTGTTTTTAGTAGATAACAAGATTTAACCATATTGGCGAGGACCATGTTGGGTAGGCTGGTCTCAAACACGTTACCTCAAGTGATCCTCCCACGTTAGCTTCCCAAAGTGCTGGGATTAGAGGCGTGAGCCACAGGACCTGGCCTCTATAGACGTTTTTCTCATTATCCCTGAATTATTTAAGTTTTTCCCTGTGTTTTCAAATGTATGTATTTATTTATTGGGCTGTATTGTAAGGTGCCTGTGTTTAGGACTATTACATATTATGTCACTATTTTCTTTTTAACATTAAGACATGATGTATTTCAATGCTGATGATGATTCTGGTCTGAAATTTTGTTTTATTTCTGGCTTTTTTTGTTTTTTGTTAATGTGCCTTTTTAAAACAATCTATTTCTCCCTCATAAAAATCATATAATTTTTTAAAAACTAAAGAGTTTGCAGTGGTTTTAATTTTAATCTCCTATTAACAAGGGTATGCAAGGAGGAATTTTTTTTTTTTAACAGATGGGATCTCACTATGTTGCCCAGGCTGGTCTTGGACTCCTGGGCTAAAGCAGTCCAACCACCTTGGCCTCCCAAAATGCTGGTATTATAGACATGAACCACAAGGATTATTTTAAACATAACCCATTGAGTGAATTTAATCTCCTATTTAGGACATCTTTTTTTTTTTTTTTTTGAGGAGTCTCGCTCTGTTGCCCAGGCTGCAGTGCAGTGGCCGGATCTCAGCTCACTGCAAGCTCCGCCTCCCGGGTTTACGCCATTCTCCTGCCTCAGCCTCCCTAGTAGCTGGGACTACAGGCGCCTCCCACCTCACCCGGCTAGTTTTTTGTATTGTTTTAGTAGAGGTGGGGTTTCACCGTGTTAGCCAGGATGGTCTCGATCTCCTGACCTCGTGCTCCGCCCGTCTCGGCCTCCCAAAATGCTGGAATTACAAGCGTGAGCCACCGCGCCCGGCTTTAGGACATCTTTTTAAATCTCTTTCTATTGTATTTTATGTTGTCTGTTTGCCAGTATTTCATGTGAGTTCCCATCTCCTTTCTGGCTTTTTATTGTATTGAATGATTTCATCTCACCATCTTTTTAAACAACAGCTTATAAATAAATTGTTTCTGCTTATGTCTTTTCGGTTAGTTTGTTTTAATGTTAAACCCAATTACTTGATTTCAGGCAGTAGAAAGATAATCAGTGTGTTTATTTTGTATTTAAACTTCTATTTGAAGATAGGGTTTGGTGGCCAGGAAGAAAAGGAAGTTTACAATTTGCTTTATCATAAAAAGATTGGTTGAGTGGAGTGGCAGATAAGAAAAAAAAAAAGATGAAGTTTTAAGATAAATAGGGTATATTAAATTAAAAATATTTGGCTGGGCACGGTGGCTCATGCCTGTAATGCTAACACTTTGGGAGGCTGAGATAGGTGGATCACCTGAAACCTGAGTTCGAAACCAGCATGGCCAAACATGGTGAAACGCCGTCTCTACTGACAAAAAAAATAAGCAAAAAAACAAAAAAATTAGCTGGTCTTGGTGGCAGGCTTATGTAATCCCAGCTACTCGGGAGGCTGAGGCAAGAGAATTGTTTGGAACCTGGGAAGCCAAGATTGTGCAGCAACAGTGCACTCCAGCCTGGGCAAAAAGAGTGAAACTCTGTCTCAAAAAAAAAAAAAAAAAAAAAAAAAAAAATTGAGGAAAGCTAAATAGAAGTTAAAATCGTTACAATGATATCAAAGAAATGTGTATAACACACTATATTTATGTTTTCTGAGTATGTAGATACAGAAGAAAGTTGGACTATGGAAAATCAGGATAAAAGTTCTATAATGTGCAAAATATCTTGAGATTTTATTTTTATAGATGAAATAAAAAGTATGATTTTGTTTCATCTTTCAAAAATCAGATTTAATTGTAATCCTGTGTACTAATTATTTGAATGAACACAATGAATTAAATAGTGGATTCAGTTTTGGATGACAGAATTGTGTGGCAGTACAGTAATGGTATTTACTGTGTGATAATAAAGATAATATGTTCAAGGACTTTGTCAGTTTTCTAAGAGCTGTTGCAAATCTTGATATTCACATAATTCTCCTTTGGAAAAAAATAACTTCCATGCTTACAGTGGTGTTTTTCTTTCTACAGTTATAATTTCTTTCTACAGTTACGAAGAGAGATCTATATATAAGCCAATGGCTATGACTGTGATTGAACATTTTTTTTTCACTTTCACCAATTTTTTTATACATGTAATTGTAGGATTTACATTTGTCATCTTACAACATAATTGCTTTGTATTTACTTTGTATTGTCATCATGTTACTGTCATTCAGGCTGATTAACAAAGACAATGTGTGTTCAGTAGGAAGCAGTTACAGTTTATAGAGGGAGGAGTGTTTGCATTTTTTAGTTGAGTAATCTCCAGTTTTTCTTATTCACCTACTTTGTTAAACTATTACTTATTTTTAAACATACAATGTACACATTTAAAGGATGAAATTTAAAAATATATAAAAACAAAAGTTTTGATTTTTGTCTTTTTACATCCGTTTCCTAAATGTGTGCAAATACTACTTTAGAGAATACTGACATGCTAAATATGTTCATTCTTAGAACTTTTGTTTTCCTCTCCAACCATAAAACTCTTGAGACTTAAGATAAGGAACATTCAGACAGCTTAAAGTAGACTAAATGAAGATATTACGAAACAACTGAAACTAGAGAATAGGGAATTAAAAGATTCAAAAATAAGTAGTTGAAATTTATATAAGGAATAAAATGGAATGAAGTCCCAGATTATGATACAGAGTAATGAGACAAACAATAGACTTGGTGGTTTGACACCTTAGATGAAAGATCTTCTTTTGCTACAATGTATCCTTGAGCAGGCTTCTTAGCATTTTAAGCTTCAGTTTCCTTAATTGGAAAATAGGCTTGGTCATATCTACTATTTACGGTGAGTTAAATAAATGTCTACTATTTACGGAAAATAGGCTTGGTCATATCTACTATTTACAGTTTATACAAACGGCTTAACAGATTTTTGCAGCTAAGAAATTATGATATCTTTTAAAAATGGATGAAGTGAGAATAAATTAAAACAAACATGGATACAAGTTAAAAAGACTAACATTCAACTTTTATTTCTGACTTTATTAAAGAAGGCTGTAGCAGGCTAACATCCAATGCTTTGAAGTAAATGTAATGCAACAATCTAAGATCTTTCTCGTAAATTCTTATATTAAATCTAAGAGGACCTAAATTATAGAGTAGATATGGAGTAGAAGAGTTAATATTTTAAATGTACTATTTCTTTTCAAATTGAGCAGTATAGACTGATGCAGTTCCAAACAAAATCTGATGGGGTTGCTTAAAAAATTTAAACATATGACAGATAAAAGTATAACAGTAGATCACGTAACGATATAAATACATATAACATTACATCAGTGAGATAAAACTTGATAGAAAGATGTATGAAATGCACAAGCAGAAAAAAACACATTGGATATAATTTTTTTTTTTTTTTTTTTTCAGTAAGGGGGTCAGAAGTTATTACTTTTTTTTTTTTTTTTTGAAACAGGGTCTTAGTCATAGGCTGTAGTGCAGCAACCGAGTCATAGCTTTCTGAAAGCTCAAACTGCTAGGCTCAAGCAATCCTCTTTCCCCATCCTCATTGGTGGCTGGGACTACAGGGGCATGCTACCACAACCAGCTAATTTTTTTTTAAGTAGAGAAAGAGTTTCACTGTGTTGCCCGAGTTGGTCTTGAACTTCTGGCCTCGAAATCCTGGCCTCAAGCAATCCTCTTGCTTTTGCTATTTCAAGTGTGAGCCACAATACACAGCCACATTTTTTTTTTTTTTCCTTTTTTTGAGACAATCTAGTTCTGTTGCCCAGGCTAGAGTACAGTGACAAGATTATGGCTCACTTCAGCCTCAACCTCCTGGGCTCAAGCAGTTCTCAACCCCCCAGGTAACTGACCACAGGTGCCCACTATCATGATTGGCTAATTTTTATAGCTTTCGTAAAGATATAAAAGATTTAAAAGATACAAAGATTTCACCATATTGTCCAGGCTGGTTTTAAATTCCTGGATTCAAGCATCCACCTGCCTCAGCCTCCCAGAATGCTCGGATTACTGGGGTGAGCCATGGCACCCAAGCTGGCCAAAAAATTTAAGTGTGTGGTGCTTATTAGTTTTTGGGAAATAGTCACTCTCTCAGCATTATTTGTGAAAGCTAATAAATTTTTAAGAGCCGTTGTCAAGATTATTTTAGCAATATTGCTAGCTGTGATGGCTCACACTTACAATTCCAGCACTTTGGAGGCAGAAGCAGGCAGTTACCTTGAGCCCAGGAGTGGAAGACCAGCCTGGTCAATCTACTGAGACCCCCATGTCTACAAAAAAAAAAAAGAAAAAAAAAATTAGCCAGGCATGTTGGTAAGTGCCTGTAGTCTCAGCTTCTCTGGAGGCTGAGATGGGAGGATCGGTTTAGCATGGGAGGTCGAGGCAGCAGTGAGTCATGATCACACCACTGCACTCCATCCTGGGCGACAGAGCAAAACAAAAACAAAAACAAAACAAAAAAACCCCATATGTTTGTGTGTGCGTATATATATATACACACACACACACATACACTTAATACATACACACACATACATATATGTTTCTAGAATGCTTTTCTACTTTACACTGGTTTATTTCTCCTTTTTTGGTTTACTAGCTGTTAGTTGTTTTCTCATCTTCATACCATTGTAGCTAGGACTGAAGGCATGCACCACCACATCTGGCTAATTTTGGAGTTTTTTATAGAGATAGTGTCTTGCTCTGTCACCCAGGCTGGAGTGCAGTGTTGTGATCATAGCTCACTATAGCCATGACCTCTTAGGCTCAAATGATCCTCCCCTGCCTTAGCCTCCCAAGTAGCTGGGACCACAGGTGCACCACCACATCCAGCTAATTTTTAAAGTTTTTTGTAGAAAAGGGA
This sequence comes from Piliocolobus tephrosceles, assembly GCF_002776525.5. NCBI lineage: Eukaryota > Metazoa > Chordata > Mammalia > Primates > Cercopithecidae > Piliocolobus > Piliocolobus tephrosceles. The sequence continues at coordinate 22,980,141 of NC_045456.1, read as the reverse complement.
TCCAACTATTTTCCCAGACTTGTCTAGAACTCCTGGGCTCCAGTGATCCCCTTCCCATGGTCTCTCAAAATACTGGGATTACAGGCTTAAGCCACCACACCTGGCCTAAATTATTTTTTAGAGTGGATCCTCTGGATCATTCTGTTTATTTGTCTTCCAGTTCAGCTGATCTCTAAGCTTGGTTCTTACTGCAAAGGCATGAGAAATTACTGTTAAGTCATAGGAACTTATCTTTCGCCTTTACTTATCAAAATTGTGGTACTATTATTACCATTAAGAGCACGGTTTTGTTCTGGTTGTAGGAAGAAACTGGCAGTTCTAACCCAAGAAAGCTTACTAAAGTAAAGGTGTGGTCATCTTTACAGTGAAGTGCAAAAAAAAGCCTCTTTTGTCTCTGATAAAATAGAACAATAATCAGTCAAATGTGTTGCTGAAGAATGATTGCTCACTATAGTAAAGATTGGATTGGTGGGCAGCCATTATCATGGGCTCAGGTATATAGTAGGAAGATGTATATGACATAAAATTACACATAACCCCCTTTCATTTAAGATTTTGAGTGAGTAGCTGTTGTGCTGAATAAAGTCCTAGAACGTAGCAGTTAGTGGTTGGTTTCTCACTTGTTTGAGCTCTTTTCTCTTCTTTATTGCCTGTTTCAGAATGATAAAACCAGAATTTAGCTATCTGTGGCACAGATGTCTGGTTATATACATGAGACGCTAGCACCACATCCCTAAGGGGTCACTGATATCGACATTTCTCTGCATTTATAAATATTTGTAAATATTAGCAGTTATTGACCCTGCTAATGACAGTTGAACTGAATGATAGCTCCACTTTTTCAAGACCTCACCTCCTAGAAAATTCTAGGATGTTGAGTGCCAGGGTAAACACATAAAGATTGTTTCTTTTGATATGCTGTCCAGCTAGGTTGCAAAGTTGAGTAATAACAGTAAATAAGTCATGTGGTAGCTTGGGTTAATAATGTGGAGCTCACTGAATATTGGAGAACTGCTTGTTAGTAAGGGAGTGATCAAAGCAGTACTTCAAGAAGATTCATCTGGTGTGTAAGAAATGTTCTGTATCTTAATATAAATAATGCAAATACCAGTTAACACTTATGTAATTAATATAAAGCAAATTCCAGTTAACACTTGTTTGTCATGCTAAATACTTAAGCATTGTGAATTTTATGTAAGATGATAATTGAACTTTTAAAAAAATATAAAAAAGCCAAGCATGGTGGCCTGTAGTCTCAGCCACTCAGGCTGAGCGGGGAAGAATTACTTGAGCCCTGGAATACTAGGCTAGTGTGAGGAGCAAGACCGAGTATCATCTTCTTCTTCTTTTTTTTTTTTTTGGAGTCGGAGTCTCACTCTGTCACCCAGGCTGGAGTGCAGTGGCATGATCTCGGCTTACTGCAAACTCTACCTCCCGGGTTCACGCCATTCTCCCGCCTCAGCCTTCTGAGTAGCTGGGACTACAGGCACCCACCACCACACCCGGCTAATTTTTTTTGTAATTTTAGTAGAGACAGGGTTTTTACCATGTTAGCCAGGCTGGTCTTGATCTCCTGACCTTGTGATTCTCCCACCTTGGCCTCCCAGAGTGCTGGGATTACAGGCATGAGACACCATGCCTGGCCAAGACCCAGTATCTTTAAAAACCAAAAAAAACCCAGAAACACTGTCAATCTATTTGATTTGATCTACCTGCCCTTTCCTGCCTTGTTGTAGCCCATGTATCACTGGAAATCAGTTTGTTCCCTTTAATTTTACATTGATAGGTTATTGAAAAATAATTTTAGCATTTTGGAAATGTGAATATCATGACATTTTAATATGTGATATAAAAATTAATGTTTGGTATACTTTATTCCCTGGTTTAGGAGCTGTGACTAATGAGAATTAAAGGCCATGGATGAAGATGAATTTGAATTGCAGCCACAAGAGCCAAACTCATTTTTTGATGGAATAGGTATTACTATTTCTTGGGTTGTTTCACTTCCCATCTGCTGGATTTGGAATTACTTATGAAAATTGCAGAATCTGATGTTAATTCATATTTAAGTACTTAGGTCCATACTTAGGTCCTATGAGAATCTCATAGCCAACTCATAATCTTGTTAATTAAGCCATCAGTATCAAAATCTTACTGTTACCCTTCAGTTGTTCCAGTTTTTCCAGTTATGCAAAGAAATCCTGCTAGTTCTCCCTTTGAAATGTTTTCTATTTGTGTTAGTTTTCTATTTTTCCATTGATATATTTCAAAAAATTTACTAGTCTAAAACAAGACAAATTTATCTCAAGAGTTCTATAGGTCAGAAATGTGGCTCAACTGAGTTCCATGTAGAATTATACAAGGTTAAAATTAAGATGTTGGCCAGGTGTGGTGGCTCACATAATTTCATTGCTTTGGAAGGTGTAATTGTGAGGATTGCTTGAGATCAGGAGTTGAAGAACATCCTGGGTGCAACACAATGGAAACCCTGTCTCTGAAAAAAAATTTTTTTTTTTAATTAGCTGAGCATGGTAGTGCAGATCTCTAGTTCTAGATGCTCTGGAGGCTGAGGTAGGAGGATTGCTAAACCAGAAATTAAGGCTGTGGTGAGCTATAATGGCACAGCTGTACCCCAACCTGGGTAACAGAGCAAGAAAAAAAAATCAAGCTATGTACAGGGCTGGAGGCTCTTGACTTCGAAGAATATCCATACCTTTAGGTAAATTTAGTTTCTTTTTGTTGTACAATGGAGATACTGTTTGTTGTTCCCTACAGTTCATCATCCGTGGTCATTTTTTGCTTCCAGAACCTGCCCACATTTCTTCTCATACTTTGCATGGTGGTTTCCTCAAGCAACTGTCAGTGGAGTCTAACTCATGCTTTTAATCTTTCTGATCTTCCCTTCTGTTACATACATTTTCTTGAATCTAGCCAGAAAACTATTCATTTTTAGAGCTCACATGATTAGATTTGATGCACAAGGGTAATCCAGGATGATTGCCCAATTTTAAATTCATAATCTTAATTATGCTTGAAAAATTTCTTTTGGTATGTCATGTAACATATTTACAAGATTTAAATGTAAAATAACATCCACCCTCTCTCAAGTTTCCCAGTTTAAAAAAAATCTTATCTGAAGTTAATCAGCTCAGAAGTGCTAAGTATCATTTAAATCAGATGCTAATAATTCTCTGAGTATCAGTCATTAAGTGCAAGTCCTGGGACACAATTCCTCTTTGCTTCCCAATGTACAGTGGTAGGACAGTTTGGGATATTCTGGTTCAAACAAGGTGACGTGAAAGGTAAGAAACAAATTTTGTGTGAAGAAATTCTGAAATGCAACCAAACTCCCATTAGGTTTCAAGACCTGGGAATAATCCTTTTTGGCCTGTGGCTCCGCCCTTTGAGTCTTCCTTGCTATTTTCTTCAAAGACAGCAGGTATTTGCAGCTGAATAGTTTTATTTCCTGCTTCCTGCCTCTGGAATTCTGGCAGTCCAACAGTTCATTGTATTAATTCTGTGTCCCTTTCAGTTTAAGCTAGCAGTGCTTCTGAAAAAAAAAATTTTGTGTGTGTCTTGGGGATTTATTGTCATAGACAAGAGGCTCATATAATTTTTTCTCAGATTATCCTATGTATGTTTTTGACTTCTGCTAAAATGTTTGAAGTCCAATATCCTTAGATTTCTTAGAACTACTGGGTATTTGTAGGTCACACTTTTACTTGCTTGAAAAAGACTTAATTCTCTTTTGATCTTTCCCTTTCCCTCCACTTCCTTTCCTTTTTCTTTTTACCTTGCCTTGCCTTACCTTACTCCTTACCTTTTCTTTTCCTTCCCTCTTTCTTTTTCTTTTACCTTGGCCTTTCCCTTTCTTTCCTTTTTCCTTAAATTTTACTTTCCTTGTGTAATTATCATGTGCCTGAAGGAAACTTTTGTTCTTTCTGTTTTGTGGAATAGTTGAGAATCCCATACTGTTTTTTCCTCTCTGTAACATCAGCCACCCTCACTCTTTTGGGCACCAGGGACTGGTTTCGTGGAAGACAGTTTTTCCAGGGACCTGGGAATAGGGGGGTTTGGGGATAGTTACTAGATGAATCAACTGCATTACGTTTATTCTGCACTTTATTTTTATTATTATTACATGTAATATATAATGAAACAATTACACTGTTCACCAGAATTTAGAATCAGTGGGAGTCCTGAGCTTGTTTTCCTGCAACGATACCATCCCATCTGAGGGTGATGGGAGACAGTTACAGATCGTCAGGCATTAGATTCTTATAAGGAACGTGCAACCTAGATCCCTCACATGTGCAGTGTACAGTGCGGTTCGCATCCCTATCAGAATGTAATGTTGCTACTGACCTGACAGGAGGCGAGAGTTCAGGCAGTGATGCCTGTGATGGTAAGTGACTATAAATAAAGATGAGGCTTTGCTCTGACAAGGAATCTCCTTAATTTAACCTCCCCTTTCACCCCCCAGATGGACAGAAAACTTCTCATTTGTCATGTTTTGCTGTTTTTTAATCTTCCAACTATTCATTTTTCGCACTGAATTTTACTCTGAGCAGCAAGAAGAAATGAGACCACATTCCAACACTTTCCTGAAATCTTCTGAACTAAAGAATTCATTTTCACAAGTTGTGCTTTCCATATAACCCAGGGAGACAATTTTGCTAAGTGGTCTATCAAGTTGTGCTTTCCACATAACCCAGGGAGACAATTTTGCTAAGGAGTCTGTCTTTTTATGTAACAGAGCTCTTCCTTCCTTCAGTTGGAAACTGGCTTTTAAGCCCTTACAAGCAGTGTTACAAAACTCTAGATTTCTACTAGCAGTCATACATGACTTAGGTATTCTCTGAGTCCATCTAGGATTTCTCTGCCTTGATCTTTTCTCCCTGTGGATTCTCACTGGCAGAGTTTGTTACTTTTTGTGTTGTTGGTTTTGAGATAGGGTCTCACTGTGTCACCAGGGCTGAAGGGCAGTGACATGATTATGGCTCCTCACTGCAGCCTCAACCTCCTGGGCTGAAGTGATCCACCCACCTCAGCCTCCTGAGTAGCTGGAACTATAGGAACACACCACAATGCCTGGGGAATTTTTTTTTTTTTTTTTGAGACGGAGTCTTGCTCTGTCCCGCAGGCTGGAGTGCAGTGGCGTGATCTCGGCTCACTGCAAGCCCCGCCTCCCAGTTTCACGCCATTCTCCTGCCTCAGCCTTCCGAGTAGCTGGGATTACAGGCGCCCGCCACCACACCTGGCTAATTTTTTTTTGTGTTTTTAGTAGAGACGGGGACCACACCTGGCTAATTTTTTTTGTGTGTTTTTAGTAGAGACGGAGTTTCACCGTGTTAGCCAGGCTGATCTTGATTTCCTGACCTCGTGATCTGCCTGCCTCGGCCTCCCAAATTGCTGGGATTACAGGCTTGAGCCACACCGCTGCTGGCCGGGAATTTTTTTTAGTAGAAATGAGGTTTTGCTGTGCTGCTCAGGCTGATGTTGAATTCCTGAGCCTAGGCCATCCTCCCACCTCAGCCTCCCAAAGTGTTGTGATTACAGACATGAGCCACTGTGCCCAGCCTGTTATTTTTAACATTCATATTTTTACTATTGGTTTTTTAAAGGAAATTTAGTTTTTTTTCCTACTCAACAGAATGTAAGCTTTTCATTCTTTAAAAATTATTTTTTTCATTTCCCTAAGAGTTGGAATTTCTCTTCTTTCTTGTAAGAAATTTTACAATCTGCACCTATCCAGCAGCAAAGCTACTTTACATTTTTAGGTATCACCTATCTAAATGCAAAGTCACTTTATGTTTTTAGGTGTTTGTATAAGCAGTTCTCCACTTCTTGACACCAAAAAGCAGTTCACCACTTCTTGACACCAAAATCAGAAATTATTTTTGTTACTGCAGAGAAAATTACCACAAACTCAAGCAGTTCAAAACAAATTTTATTGTCTCAGTTTCTGTAGAATTCTCTCATGGCATGGCTAGTTTCATAAGGTGTTGCCAGAGTTTTATTCCTTTCTGGTGAATCCAGTTTCATTGTTCTTTTTTTATTATTATTATTATTTAAGTTCTAGGGTACATGTGCATAACGAGCAGGTTTGTTACATATATATACTTGTGCCATGTTGGTGTGCTGCACCCATCAACTCGTCAGCACCCATCAATTCTTCATTTATATCAGGTATAACTCCCAATGCAATCCCTCCCCCGTCTCCCCCCATGATAGGCCCCAATGTGTGATGTCCCCCTTCCCGAGTTCAAGTGATGTCACTGTTCAGTTCCCACCTATGAGTGAGAACATGCGGTGTTTGGTTTTCTCTTCTTGTGATAGTTTGCTAAGAATGATGGTTTCCAGCTGCATCCATGTCCCTACAAAGGAGGCAAACTCATCCTTTTTTATGGCTGCATAGTATTCCATGGTGTGTATGTGCCACATTTTCTTAATCCAGTCTGTCACAGATGGACATTTGGGTTGATTCGAAGACTTTGCTATTGTGAATAGTGCCTCAATAAACATACGTGTGCATGTGTCTTTATAGCAGCATGATTTATAATCCCTTGGGTATATACCCAGTAGTGGGATGGCTGGGTCATATGGTACATCTAGATCTAGATCCTTGAGGAATCACCATACTGTTTTCCGTAATGGTTGAACTAGTTTACAATCCCACC
>NC_045456.1:22898304-22953461 GCF_002776525.5 Piliocolobus tephrosceles | reverse complement strand
CAAGGCTACAGTAACCAAAACAGCATGGTACTGGTACCAAAACAGAGATATAGACCAATGGAACAGAACAGAGTCCTCAGAAATAATACCACACATCTACAGCCATCTGATCTTTGACAAACCTGAGAGAAACAAGAAATGGGGAAAGGATTCCCTATTTAATAAATAGTGCTGGGAAAATTGGCTAGCCATAAGTAGAAAGCTGAATCTGGATCCTTTCCTTACTCCTTATACGAAGATTAATTCAAGGTGGATTAGAGACTTAAATGTTAGACCTAATACCATAAAAACCCTAGAAGAAAATCTAGGTAGTACCATTCAGGACATAGGCATGGGCAAAGACTTCATGTCTAAAACACCAAAAGCAACGGCAGCAAAAGCCAAAATTGACAGATGGGATCTAATTAAACTAAAGAGCTTCTGCACAGCAAAAGAAACTACCATCAGAGTGAACAGGCAACCTACAGAATGGGAGAAAATTTTTGCAATCTACTCATCTGACAAAGGGGTAAATGAAGTTTTAACAACCTGGTTTTGAAAGATGAGATGATTTAAATGAATGGAGAGGCACAAGCCATGTGCTTGCATTTTAAGACTGCAAAGCAAAAAAATAGCACCGTTTTTATGATATTAATTTAGACAAAATGCAGTCCAGTGGAAATCCAGCAACCAATTTTTTTCCTCAGGAGAACTGTAATTCATTTTCTGAGGAAGCAAAGAGAAGTGAGATAACATGACCAGCTAAAAATTAAGCTGAGTTATAAAGACAGACATCCTTCTCATTTCCTCAACTCTCCCTTTTGTAGCTCATTGGCTTGTGTTATTACAGCAGGTTTTACTAGGATACTTGGAACCTTTAACTCCCTAGCTTCTTTCATGCCCTTCCACTTACCTCTCCAGCTTTTTCTACTTAGGTTACTGTGTGAATTCTTTCTTGCCCCTGCCTTAAATTATAATCTCACTGGGACTGTGTCTTTAGCTCATGATTTTCTTTACACTGCAGATGCTCACTGCATGATCTCAAGTGTTTTTTAGTTAACATTTTGCTGATGGCTTCCAAATTGGTGTTGATCTTCAACTTTCAGAGTTGAATATTCTGTAGGTGGCTTCACATGTCATTCATTCCGTCTTCTCAGTTTATTCTTAAATATGACTCAACTTCAGCCTTTATCCCCATTTGTACTACATCTCTCCTCATTCAAGGACTCATTATCTGTCACCTAAATGTACTTGAAGTTCCCTGCGTCATTTCTTGGTCTCTTCAAATCTGCTTTTTATAAGGCCAGCAGGATGCTTTAGCAAAAATACTTATCTGACTTAGTGACTGCTCTTTTTAAAAGCAGAAATTATCAGATCTCTGATAAGAATCCCCAAGAGTAGGATACCTTGGAGTCTATTTGTGTATACAAGTTCATTCCATACCTGCAGATTCTGATTTTAATCAGATTGAGAAACTTGCAGTCTACCAGAATTAAGTTTGAGCCCCTCTGCCTGGTGCATAAAGTCCTCCATGACCTGGTTTTGGTTTACCAGTTGGTCACATTTCCCACTATGGCCTGATTTGCAGCAGTATTGAAAAACATACTCTCTTACTGTCCTGTCCCCCTACCTGCTGTATTCTTTGCATAGAATAAGTGCTGTTCTCTTTCAGTCTACATGAGATACCTTCACTTTTTTGGGGGGGGCAGCTGTTATTGCACTTTGCAACATTTGCCAAGTGCAATGTTGGCACTGACTCTGGGGAGTCAGAAATGTTTTGGCCTGTTTTATATGAATACTATCTTGTGGAAACCTTGAAAATTTATAAAATATTATTTCGTTGTATGGGAAAACGAATCAGTTTTAATAAAAATAATGTACACCAGTGTTAACATTAAAGATTGCACTAGAGAGTTCAAAATTAGTATAATTTTATGTTTAAAGAAATTTTAAGCCAAGTGCAGTTGCCCAAGCCTGTAATCCCAGCAATTTGGGAGGCCTAGGCAACTGGATCACTTGAGGTCAGGAAGTTCAAGACCAGCCTGGCCAATATGGCAAAACCACATCTGTACTAAAAATACAAAAATTGACAACATGTGTTGGCACATGCTTGCACATGCCTGTAATCCCAGCTACTTAGGAGGCTGAGGCAAGAGAGTCACTTGAACTTGGGAGTTGCTGTGAGCTGAGATGGTGCCAATGCACTCCAGCCTGGGTAACTGAGTGAGACTCCTATGTCAAGAAAAAAAAGAAAATTTAATTTTTTCTTCTAAGTAATCTTTTAAATTTACTTTAAGGAATCAGCTAGTGTCTTTCTAAGTGACATTTTGTTTTGAAGACAAATGTATATTAAAATGTGATTTGAAAATATGTTACTGTGTCCAAGTTAGACAAAACTTTTTTCCCCATTGTTTTGGGTGCTTACATCTTGTGTTTAAATAGTAAAGTTTTAGTAGCTTTTAGTAGCCCAGTGTTTCAAGTCCTCATATCCTGGGTTAAGTAGTTAGACTTTATAATATCCATGTTGGCAACAAGGAGATGCTATTTGAAAGTAGTCTGTAATTCCTAGTAAGAAACCAAATTATATTGTCATTGCATATATATATATTTTTAATGTTGGCTTTAGAGAATTTTGATTAGACAAATATAGTTTTGGATCTTTTGAAGAACAAGATGGGGAATTTGAAAAGTATGCAAAGATTTCAAAATCTAAATTCTGTGTTTGTAAGCCACTGTTAAAAGTTAAGACTAAGAATTTAAAACCTAAAGTAGTCAAAACTATCACCATTGCCTTTTCTAAGTAATACTCATTGTAGTTGAATTGAGTGCATTTATCTGCTCTGCACTAATGGAAACCATCTAACAGTTTAAACTTACAGCATTTTTCAAACACCGGAGGTTGATGGTTGTTTCTTGTGAATTACATGGATCAAGATTTGAATTCTGGTTTTGCCAGTTACTAGATGTGTGACCTTAGATAAATCATTCAAGTTTGCTTTACTGTAAAATGTCAACAGTATTATAGCACTTCCTCATGGAGTTATTATGAGCATTAAGTAATGCTTTCAGTAATCACTTAAAAAGAAAAAAACTACATTATTATGATCACATTTAAAAATAATCATCTGCTCATCTGTCTGCTTTTTCACTGAATTATAAATTTCTTAGGTCCATTACCTTTTTTTTTTTTTTTTTTTTTTTTTTTTAGAGATAGTCTTTCTCTGTTGCCCAGCCTTGTGTGCAGTAGTGAGATCTTAGCTCACTGCAGCCTCTGGCCTGGGTTCAAATGATTCTTGTGCCTCAGCCTCAGCCTCAGCCTCCTGGGTTCAAATGATTCTTGTGCCTCAGCTTCCCAAGAAGCTGGGATTACAGGCATGTGCCATTATGCCCAGCTTTTGTATTTTCAGTAGAAAACATGTTTTGCCATGTTGGCCAGGCTGGCCTGAAGCAATCCACTCACGTCCACCTCCCAAAGCCCTGGGATTACAGGTGCGAATCACCATGCCTGGCCTTGGGTCAATTTCTTTTAAAGTTTGCACCTCTGATACTTGCCCGGAGTCTGATTTATAGTTGTGAATCATTGTTTAATTGAATTAAACATAAATATCTATCCAAAAGGATAATGAAATATATTCAGCAGAGGAATACAAAAAGGAAACTAAAATGGGAAAGGGGAAATGAAAAAGCTTCTTGGGGTCCTACTCCTCTGTGGTTGGTCTCTTGCTGTGTCATACAGGCCAGGTGGGCCCAGAACAGAGAGAACATTACTCAGTGTTTCTGTAATGGACTGAATATTGAAAAATCTGACTTTTGTGATAAATTAAATTGTACTGTTGTGCTGTTATTCGTTAGTCTGTGCCACACTTTCTGTTGTGCTAAAGATAGTAGTCAGTGCCCACAGTGGTGTGTAATGTAAGGTTACATTATATGGGGGTCATATTTTTGGTATTTACTGCAATCCAGAGTGTACTTTTTAAGACATTATTTTTTACTTTTGTTAAAATTTTGAAGTCCCAAGCATAACAGCACACTTGATTCCCTTACTATGTAACACTTAACAGTTTGTTGTAGATACCCTGAGCCCACTGTTGGAAATCATATATTTACTTTATTGGTAAGTAAGGATTATTTTTTTTTAATACATATACATGAAACAGGCTGCCTTAAGTCATTTAAGAAGATACTTAAGCCTACATCTTACTGTATTTGCCAGCAGTAGACCCAGACTCATTACTTCCATGAACTCATGTATATGTTGTGTGTGTGTGTGTGTGTATTTTTAAATGCATATGTGTGTAGTATTAGGTTTAAACAGATTAATATTAGAATTTACAACTATTTTTATATTTATTTATTTATTTATTTATTTTTTGAGAGTTTCACTCTGTCATCCAGACTGGAATACAGTGGTGTAATCTTGACTCACTGCAACCTCTGCCTTCCAAGTTCAAGTGACTCTCCTGCCTCAGCTTCCTGAGTAGCTGGGATTGCAGGCACCTGCCACTATGCCCAACTCATTTTTTTTGTATTTTTAGTAGAGACAGGGGTTTCACTATGTTGACCAGGCTGATCTCAAACTCCAGACCTCAGGTGATCTGCCTGCCTCTGCCTTCCAAAGTGCTGGGATTACAGATATGTGCCACCACAGCCAGCCAGAATTTGTTTCTGGCAACCATATTTTGATTTTTAAAAAGTTTATGATTCTCATAGAAACAGATAAGACTATTGTATTCAGAAGTACTGAATGTTAGGTAATGCTCATAAAATACATTAGGACTAGTGTGTACTGAATTTACTAGTAGGGCATTATTTCTCAGATCTTCAAGAACATTGGTAAACTGGGTTCTGTGGCTTAAGCTTGTAATCCCAGCATTTTGTGAGGCTGAGGTGGGAGAATTGCTTGAGCTTGAGAACTGGAGATAAGTCAGAGAAAAATAGTGAGACCTTGTCTGTACAAAAAAATATAAAAAATTAGCTGAGCATAGTGGCATACGCTTGTTGCAGCTACTGAAGTAGGCTGAGGCAGAAGGATCGCTTGAATTCTGGAGTCAAAGGTGCAGTGAACAGTAATTGTGCCACTGTACTCTAGCCTGAGTGACAGAACAAGAAAAGACCCCATCTCAAAAAATAAAACAGAATACTTGTAATATTGTATGCTTTTACTTTATGACAAGCAAAGATGATGTATGTCCTTTCATTAGTTTTCTTAAGTTTTAAAGCATCTGCTCTTATTGTTGATGATATGTTTTCTGCCTTTTCAGTGGATGATGCTGGCAAAATAGAACATGATGGTTCCACTGGAGTGACCATCGATGGAGAATCAGAAATGGATCCTTGTAAAGTGGATGGCACTTGTCCTGAAGTCATCAAGGTATACATTTTTAAAGCTGACCCTGGAGAAGATGACTTAGGTAAGAGGAAGCCGTCAGCATTTTATACGTCATCATCCAAATGTTTCAACCAAATGGTGTCAAAACAATAAACAGGTTACTTTTTTTCATTGATATTTAGCATTTAGTTTAGATTATTTAGGTTGGAAAATTTGAACTCTTTTCCAAAGACAACTTTTAAGACATATTTTTGATTTAGTAATATGAAAATATATGAAAACATGGAAGCAAAATATGTGAAAATGAACTCTCTAATAATTTTTGGAGCTTTCATCTTTTCTGATAGGTGAGACTGTAGACATTGTGGAGAGTGAGCCTGAAAATGATCATAGAGTTGAACTACTTGATCAGAACAGCAGTATTCGTGTTCCCAGGGAAAAGATGGTTTATATGACTGTCAATGACTCTCAACAAGAAGATGAAGATTTAAGTATGTGGGTTTTTTTTAAAAAAAATTTTACTTTAAGTTCTGGGATACATGTGCTGAATGTGCAGGTTTGTTACATAGGTATGCATGTGCCATGGTGGTTTGCTGCACCTATCAACCCATCATCTAGGTTTTTAAGCCCACCATCCATTAGGTATTTGTCTTGCACTCCACCCCACAACAGGCCCCAGTGTGTGATGTTCCCCTCCTTGTGTCCATGTGTCCTCATTGTTCAACTCCCACTTATGAGTGAGAACATGTGGTGTTTGGTTTTCTATTCTTGTGTTAATTTGCTGAGGATGGTGGTTTCCAGCTCTGTGGCTTTTTTTGTGGAAGAGGGTTTTATGTTTCTATAAATAGTGTTTTTTGTTTTTGTTTTTTTGAGACAGAGTCTTATTCTGTCGCCAGGCTGGAGTGCAGTGGCGCAATCTTAGCTCACTGCAACTTCCACCTCCAAGGTTCCTGCCTCAGCCTGTCAAGTAGCTGAGACTACAGGCACGCACCACCACACCCAGCTAATTTTTGTATTTTTAGTAGAGATGAGGGTTTCACCATGTTGGCCAGGATGGTCTCGATCTGTTGACCTCATGATCCGCTCACCTTGGTCTCCCAAAGTGCTGGGATTACAGGCATGAGCCACTGTGCTCTGCCCAAGCTGTTTTTTTTTTAATGCAACCAATATTTGAAAAAAAAAGCAACACTGTTTTAGAGATTACTATATTGCCATATTCCAAGGAAATATATCAGTGACTATGTATGTTTTCATTGTTGCTTTATAAGCTAATTATGGTTAAAGCCAAGAAACAAATGATTAATTCAGCAGTTTATTTTTTCCTACTACTGTATTTTTTCTGTGTGATCTCTGTAAACCTAGTCACAAAAAATTTTTTATTTATTTTGTGCTTAGATGTTGCTGAAATTGCTGATGAAGTTTATATGGAAGTGATCGTAGGAGAGGAGGATGCTGCTGTTGCAGCAGCAGCAGCTGCTGTGCATGATGAGCAGCAAATTGATGAGGATGAAATGAAAACCTTCGTGCCAATTGCATGGGCAGCAGCTTATGGTAACTTACATAGTACCTAGAAGGATTGAGTGGTTTTTGAACATTAATTCGCTGTTGAAAGTGATTTCTGTGGTCTTAGGGTTTCATGATTTAAGCAAAAGTAGAGGAAGATTACATAGTCTCCTTGTTGCCTTTAATTTTAACATGAACTTTCATGCCTTTATTACCTAAGTGTGGGAGCTTTCAGTCTAACATTTTAAATCTTGGTTTATAGGTAACTCATAACTTTACAATTTTGGGAGGTAATAAGGGAGTCCAATAGAGCAAGATATGGAAGCTAGGCACTTCTCATGGTCTTGCCATAAATATGCCCATAAAACACATTATCTGCAGTTGGGGGCCAGGTGTAGTGGCTCACGTGTGTAATCCCAGCACTTTGGTAGTCTGAGGTAGGTGGATGACTTGAGGTCAGGAGTTCAAGATCAACCTGGCCAATATGGTGAAACCTCCTCTCTACTAAAAATACAAAAAAATGAGATGGGTATGATGGTGTGTTCCTATAATCCCAGCTATTCAGGATGCTGAGGCAGGATAATCTGTTGAACCTGAGAGGAGGAGGTTGCAGTGAGCCAAGATTATACCTCTGTATTCTAGCCTGGGTGACAGAGCAAGACTCTGTCTCAAAAATACATTAAAAAAATAAAATAAAAATAAAAAATAAAGACTTTCTGTCATTCGTGAATGTCAGGACTTCTTGTTAATAAAGAATTCCTGATTGTTTAGAATTTATAATGTTGTGTAATTTTGTGTTTTAATGCACATCATTAGGTAATAATTCTGATGGAATTGAAAACCGGAATGGCACTGCAAGTGCTCTCTTGCACGTAGATGAGTCTGCTGGCCTTGGCAGACTGGCTAAACAAAAACCAAAGAAAAAGAGAAGACCTGATTCCAGGCAGTACCAAACAGGTGAGTTCCACAGGAGTGTTATGACGGAGTTTTAGCTGCTAGGCCACGTGCATTTTTGTGTATTGAATTTGAAAGAAAAAATTTCAAAATTCAGTGATATTCATGAATGATTTTCTTGGATAAAAAGAAACAGTTGTGCCTCAAACATTCAGGAAAAAGAATTAAAATCCTCTGGTGATTTTAGTGAAAAGGAAAATAAATTTCTAAAATGTTACCTAACTTTAAGTGAACAAAATTACATGGATCTATGTATACCAGCATAAAGCAGGTATAATCTACAGAGAAGTGGAAGAAGTACCTAGGTTATTTATAGGACAGATTACTATCCTGTGTTGTTTTGAATGCTTCTTTGCATATTAAAATTTATTTATAGGTGCAGTTAAGCTTTACTCTTAGCATATATTTGGCTTGGAGTCAGTCACCAAAGAAGAAATGCAGCCTTGATTTTTATGAGTTATTTGCTATACATTTCTAAATTTATGTTCTTTTATCACTGCTTGATTGATTTATTTTTTTAAGCTGGAGGGGGTGAGATTGGTTCATACTGAACCAAACCACTTCTGTTGATTAGGACATTACTATAACTCTTAACATTGAAAAGCAGTAAAAGGAATGTTAATAAAAGTATTTGCCCAGTAATGTTCATAACACAAGCTTTAAATTCATGAGGAAACCAGAAGTTTGATTAAGCACTCATACTGCTTTCTTTTCCTTTCTTAGCAATAATTATTGGCCCTGATGGTCATCCTTTGACTGTCTATCCTTGCATGATTTGTGGGAAGAAGTTTAAGTCGAGAGGTTTTTTGAAAAGACATATGAAAAACCATCCCGAACACCTTGCCAAGAAGAAGTACCACTGTACTGACTGTGATTACACTACCAACAAGAAGATAAGTTTACATAACCACCTGGAGAGCCACAAGCTGACCAGCAAGGCAGAGAAGGCCATTGAATGTGATGAGTGTGGGAAGCATTTTTCTCATGCCGGGGCTTTGTTTACTCACAAAATGGTGCACAAGGAAAAAGGGGCCAACAAAATGCACAAGTGTAAATTCTGTGAATATGAGACAGCTGAACAGGGGTTATTGAATCGTCACCTCTTGGCAGTCCACAGCAAGAACTTTCCTCATATTTGTGTGGAGTGTGGTAAAGGTTTCCGACACCCGTCGGAACTCAAAAAGCACATGCGAATCCATACTGGGGAGAAGCCATACCAATGCCAGTACTGCGAATATAGGTCTGCAGACTCTTCTAACTTGAAAACACATATAAAAACAAAGCATAGTAAAGAGATGCCATTCAAGTGTGATATTTGTCTTCTGACTTTCTCAGATACCAAAGAAGTGCAGCAACATACTCTTGTCCACCAAGAAAACAAAACACACCAGTGTTTGCATTGTGACCACAAGAGTTCAAACTCAAGTGATTTGAAACGACATGTAATTTCAGTTCATACAAAAGACTATCCTCATAAGTGTGAGATGTGCGAGAAAGGCTTTCACAGGCCTTCAGAACTCAAGAAGCATGTGGCTGTCCACAAAGGTAAAAAAATGCACCAATGTAGACATTGTGACTTTAAGATTGCAGACCCATTTGTTCTAAGTCGCCATATTCTCTCAGTTCACACAAAGGATCTTCCATTTAGGTGTAAGAGATGTAGAAAGGGATTTAGGCAACAAAATGAGCTTAAAAAGCATATGAAGACACACAGTGGCAGGAAAGTATATCAGTGTGAGTACTGTGAGTATAGCACTACGGATGCCTCAGGCTTTAAACGGCACGTTATTTCCATTCATACAAAAGACTATCCTCATCGGTGTGAGTACTGCAAGAAAGGCTTCCGAAGACCTTCAGAGAAGAACCAGCACATAATGCGACATCATAAAGAAGTTGGCCTGCCCTAACAGTGTGTGTACAAGCTTGTAAAGATGTTGGCCTTGAAGCAGAAAATTCATTTTTTAAAGCCAGTCTTGTTCACGTCCATTACTATACATTGAATTATGCTGTGTAAAAATAGAATTATTGCTTCTAGTCCACTTTTCTTTACATTTTATTCAAAGGGTGTCCTGAATCCTATTGAGTTTCTTTAATAGATGAGAAAAATAGCAACAAGCAAGTTGCTTATAATTTGTGATTCTATACTGAATTTTCAGTCTTAAAAGCTTTACTATTTATTTACATATTTATTCATGTTGATGGTACTCTTCTAAGACAAAATCAAATTGATAACTATAAAAGTAACATTTTTGACCCATTTCTTCCTACACAAACGTTTCACATTGGAGACATCTGCTAACATAAATGGGAGATTTTACTGTCAAGTCCACTTAGCAAAATGTAATAATTTTTTTGTCTTCTTAATATTACATGATGAAATTTTACATTTGAGCTTCTAGCATTGATTAATATAGGATATTGACTACATTTATGTTTAAATTTCATTTTGTTCAGCAGACAAAATGTACTTCCTTTAATTTTCATTAATAGTGTTTACATCTTTTGTCAGCACAGCAAACTTTTAAAAAGTATTATTGAAAAGTTTTACTTATTTTCGTCTTTTGTTTTCTCTTTGTACTGCTTTGTCTTATGCTGTGTTCCAACACCCGAGACTTACTGCACACTGACTTTTAGTCTTTTAGAGGTAAATTGTGGACTCAGGATTTTTTGAAACTTGGTATGTAACTCTAAATCTTGTATATGCATCTTTGTTGCTTATTACATATTTACACACACAAGCACAAATTTTAAACTTATGAAAATTTACAATAACCTGAAAGATCCAGGGATGCATGAGAGCATTTCATAACTTACTATTCAGAGTTACTAAATTTGAGGTGAAGAATTAAAAAGAAAAGAAGGACATTAGGAAGAGTGAAAATCTTCTAATACTCTTTGATAGATAAAAATGGAAGGTAAGATGTGTCTAGATAGAATGTTTTCTTACAATTTCAGCTTCATATCATAAATTTTTCTGGAAAGCTATTTCAGACATAGGTTTCTTAGTTTTTGAGAATCCTGTGAAGGAACTCTGGTCTCACTGCAAAGTAAAGAGGACTAAGGGAAAGTGATGGTACCATGTAGCAGAATTAGAGCTAATTCCAAATTAGCAACTTTATCCTGCTTTTTATTTTACACTGAGTAAAGTTTTAAAAAGACAACAGTCAAGTTGATTTTGATTAGAAGATAAACATACATAATGAAAATCCATGGCCTTATTTGGAACATATATCACTTTCCAAATTTTATTGTTTGAGAGTTAATAAGTTATTACGCAGTTAATAACATGTATGGATATAATATAAAATGAATTCATATAATTAAAAAGAATTTGGTTAATAAGAATTTTGGAGAATGGAAAATACATTTTTAGGTTCCTTAATTTGGCTGTTGGTACCTATGTATTTGGAATATTTTTGGGGATTAGAATTGTTTTTTAAGCCACATTACAGCTACCTGCTGGCTTTAGTATGGTGGTACTTCATTCAACTTATGCTGTCAGGTTTTTATTTTCTCCTTCTGGGCCACCAATTCAAAAGTTATAGGATTAGGAAACATAAATATTTGGTGATTGACAGCCTCTGACATGTTAGATTAATTTGATCTAGTTCTGAAGTGGTTTAGTCATACATGAATTTAAACCTAGTACCAACCAAAACCATGTAATGGATTTTGAAAATCTGTTAGGACTTCTTAGCCCTCATACATGTCCCTACCTGATTGTTACTGTCCTTCATTATCTTGTTCTTGATAACTTCAGTTTGTATTTGAGAATCCTTTAAATCTCCTTACAATTTGTTTTCTCCCTGAAGTAATATAAAAGGAAGTATTTAAGTGAAAGTTTAAGAGTTTTAAAGCACTCCTTAAAATTAATAGTTAACTATTTATATTTTCAAAATAGAAAGGTAAAGAACAACACTTTACATATTTCATATTTTTCATACAGTCTGGAGTTATACACAGTTGTTTTGTTTTTAACCACAATATTGAAACCTTTAAAAGGTAATTAAGCATTTGGTCAAGTAAATATGATAGAACATTTGTATAAAGACAAACGAAATTGTGCTTAATGTTATATACTGTTATTATTTGCAGGCTGGTTTTAATTCTTAATTTGATTAGCAAAGCTAAAAAAGTGGATGTTGAAGTTGAAAGTTTTAAAGAGGTACAAAGTCTTACAAGGACATAAATTATTGTTTGGTTGAAAAATAGCCTATTAAATATCGTATGTTCCTTCCACTGTACAAATTGTAAAATACTTAAAATACTATGGAGAATTCATGCAGGAAGTGTGATACTGTTGTAAATGTGTACTTGAGAATAATATGCAAAAATAAAAATGATAATATTTTGCTGTTAACAAATGTTTACTTGTATATGATACCAATAAAACATGCGGTTTTAAGTCTTAATAAACACAAAACATAGTGGACTATTTTTATTTCCCCACTTAGTTCATTCTGTACATAAGTGGAATACGAAATGCTTTTTACGTAAATATTGGTAACCTTATGAATTTACAAGTAGTATTTCAGAGTACTTGTGCTAATTGAAGAGTCCTTTGCTCAATGTGTTCTTGAAAGTCAATTTTTTGTTTTATCTTAATAGAAGATTGTTTGGTTAGCATCTCCACTTGCTGAAATAAATTTTCCTTGCATAAAGCTTTTTTTTTTCTTTTTCTTTTTGGTTTTTTGGTTTTTTGTTTTTGTTTTAACAACAAAGCCTTACTCATTTGCCGAGGCTCAAGTGCAGTGGTTTGTGATCTTAGCTCACTGCAACCTTGAACTCTTGGGCTCAAGCAGTCCTCCCACTTCAGCCTACATAGTAGCTGGGACTATAGGCATGTACTGTCATGCCTAGCTAGTATTTTATTTTTTATAGAGATGGGGTTGGGTCTCATTATGTTGCCCACGGTGGTCTCAAATCCCTGGGCTCAAGGAGTCCTCCAACCTCAGCCTCCCAAAATGGTGCAGTTATAGGCATAGGCCAGTGCACCAGGCCTTAAGTGGTTTTGGAGGGCAGTAAGTCCATAGCAGAGGAACCTGCCCTAGTTACACATTTGTGTATTACTCCTTAGTGTTCCGTTTGGAGATCTTTAGTGTACACATATACTGTGGGGTGGGTATTATGACAGAAATTAGAAGCTTGGTAGAAGTTAACAAGGAGTCAAACAGATTACAGCAAAGAAGACCGAGATGCGTAAATTTTTGTGGAGGTAAAATTCACATGATAAAAGTCACTATCTTAAAATGTGTAAGTGGCATTTAACACATTCATATGTTTCCATCACCTCTCTTTAGTTGCAAAACACCTTGGATAAAGATTCTGCAGTTCTTCAACTCTGTAGGGACATGTGTGTGTTTAGTGGTTCAAACTGTAAATAATTAAAGCCACTAAAATGTTTAAAATATATATATGGTGGCCGGGCGCGGTGGCTCAAGCCTGTAATCCCAGCACTTTGGGAGGCCGAGACGGGTGGATCACGAGGTCAGGAGATTGAGACCATTCTGGCTAACATGGTGAAACCCTGTCTCTACTAAAAGGTACAAAAAACTAGCCGGGGGAGGTGGTGGGCGCCTGTAGTCCCAGCTACTCGGAAGGCTGAGGCAGGAGAATGGGCTAAACCCAGGAGGCGGAGCTTGCAGTGAGCTGAGATCCTGCCACTGTACTCCAGCCCGGGTGAAAGAGAAAGACCCCGTCTAAAAAAAAAAAAAAAAAAAAAATTATATATATATATATATAGTGAATGTCACTGGACACAGTTGTAAGCCAGGAAAGACCAGGGAAGATCATGAATAACTTAGTTGTCTTAGAAAACCTAAAAATATACCCAATCAGGCCTGTGATTTCACCTAAGATAATTTAGTGACTGGTTTTCTGGCAATGTCAATGTCAATTTTATTATGTTTTATTTTTATTTTTTAACTTCTCAGGAATTCTAGGATTTTTGTAAAGAGAAGCATTATGACCAATATCTTAAAGGTGTTATATTTTGAAGCTGGGCCAGGTCAGCATCAGCATTACTTGAATCTTTTTAGATATATAAAATCTTGGGCTCACCCTACACCTACTACATAAAAAAATTGTACATAGGCACCAGCAGTCAGGTTGGCTTTATTGTGAAAAGAAAGAAAAAAACCATTTCCCATTTTAATCATTTTGTTTGTTTATTTTTTTTGAGACAGAGTCTCGCTCTGTTGCCCAGGCTGGAGTGCAGTGGCCAGATCTTAGCTCACTGCAAGCTCCACCTCCTGGGTTTATACCATTCTCCTGCCTCAGCCTCCTAAGTAGCTGGGACTACAGGTGCCTACCACTGCACCCGGCTAGTTTTTTGTAATTTTTAGTAGAGAGGGGATTTCACCATGTTAGCCAGGATGGTCTCCATCTCCTGACCTCGTGATCCGCCCATCTCGGCCTCCCAAAATTGAGCCACTGCGCCTGGCCCATTTTAATCATTTTAAGTGTATACAATTAATAGTACTAAGAATATTTACATGGTTGTGAATGTTTCTTAACTTTCATATTTGAAACTCAATGTTCATTAAGCAACTTTCTCCACTGCCCCCCAGGCCTATTCTAGTTTGTTTCCATGAATTTGACTACTTTATCAGAATCATACAGCTGTATGTGTGTGTGTGTGTGTGTGTGTGTGTGTGTGTGTGAGTGAGACTGGCTTATATCACTTAACAGCCTTTCCTCCTCAATTTTAGAGAAGAAGTTTTCAGCTTTTCACCATCAAATAAGGTGTTAGCCATGGACTTTTAAAAATAATTGCTGGCTGGGCACGGTGGCTCACACCTGTAATCCCAGCACTTTGGGAGGCCAAGGCGGGTAGGTTACCTGAGGTCAGGAGTTGAAACCAGCCTGGCCAACATGGTGACAGCCCATCTGTACTAAAAATACAAAAATAAGTGGGCGTGGTGGCAGATGCCTGTAACTCCAGCTACTCGGGAGGCTGAGGCAGGAGAATTGCTTGAACCCAGGTATCAGAGGTGGCAGTGAGCCGAGATTGTGCCACCTCCCTCCAGCCTGGGCGAAAGAGCGAGACTCCATCTCAAAAATAAATAAAATTGCCCTGGGTAGTCATGGTGTCTTATACTTATAATCCCAGCACTTTAAGAGGTTGAGGCAGGTGGATGACTTAAGGTCAGGAGTTTGAGACCAGCCTGGCCAACATAACGAAACTAGGTCTCTACTAAAAATACAAAAATTAGCTGGGCATCTGGTACATGTCTATAATCCCAGCTACTCAAGAAGCTGAAGAATGAGAATCACTTGAACCTAGGAGGAGGTTGTTGCAGTAAGGTGAGATTGCACCACTGCACTCCAGCCTGGGTGACAGAGCAAGACTCCATCTCAAAATAAATAAATAAAAATAATTGCCCTCATTATGTTGAGGGTTCCCTCTTCTTGCCTAAGTGTATTTTGTAATGAAAAGGTGTGGAATCTTGTCACATGCTTTTTTTATGTAAATTGAAATGAACATGTAGCTTTTGTCCTTTGTTTTTGTTAACGTGATGTATTAAAAGGTATTGCTGAACCATTCTTAAAATCCAGTAAAATCTTACTGGTCATGGTATATAATCAGTTTTTTGTTGTTGTTGTTTTGAGAACAATTTTTTTTCTGTGTTGCCCAGGCTGGAGTGCAATGGCGTGATCTTAGCTCACTGCAACCTCTGCCTCCTGGGTTGGAGAGATTCTCCTGCCTCACTCAGCCTGCCGAGTAGCTGGGATTACAGACATCTGCTACTACTCCCAGCTAATTTTTTGTATTTTTAATAGAGATAAGGTTTCACCATGTTGTCCAGTCTGGTGTTGAACTCTTGACTTCAGGTGATCCATCTGCTTTGACCTCCCCTTTTAGGATTATAGGCGTGAGCCATGGCACCTGGCCTATGTAATTGTTTTTTTTTTTTTTTTTTTTATTTTTTTTTTTTTTGGAGACAGAGTCTTGCTGTCACCCAGGCTGGAGTGCAATGGTGTGATCTTGGCTCACTGAAACCTCCGCCTCCCAAGGTCAAGTGATTCTCCTTACTCAGCCTCTCAAGTAGCTGGGATTACAGGCACATGCCACTGCATCTGGGCCACCACACTTGGCTAGTTTTTGTATTTTTAGTAGAGGCAGGGTTTCATCATGTTGGCCAGGCTGGTCTCGAACTCCTGACCTCAAATGATCCACCCACCTTGGCCTCCCAAAATGCTGGAATTGTAAGCATGTAATCCCAGCCTGTAATCCTTATAATGTGCTGTTAAATTCAACCTGCTTGTATTTCACTGATAATTTTTGCATAGATTTTCATTAGTGATATTGGTCTGTGATTTTCTTTATGTGTTTTTTTTTATTAATTTTTTTTGGATGCAGGGTCTTGCTGTGTTGCCCAGGCTGTAGTGCAGTGGTGCGATTGCAGCTGACTGTAACCTTGAACCCCTGGGTTCAAACTGTCGTGCCATCTGAATAGCTAGGACTGCTAGTGCACACTACCATGCCTAACTAACTTTTTACAATTTTTTTTGTAGAGACATGATTTCCCTAAGTTGCCCAGACTTGTCACGAACTTCTGGATTCAAGCAATCCCTGTCTTAATCTCCCAAGATGCTGGGAATATAGGCATAAGCCACCATACCTAGCCTTGTGTATGTCTTTATCTGGTTTTGACAGCAATGTAATACTGGCATCTTTATATGAATTTCAGAGTGCTTCCTCCTTTAGGATTATTAATTTCTTTTTATTTTAAAAAATTTTCATTTTTATCTTAGATTCAGATGTACTCGTACAGGTTTGCTATAAGGGTGTATGTGTAGTGTTGTTGAGGTTTGGGCTTCTTTAGATCCCATCAGCCACATAGTGAAGATAATACCCAATAGAAAGTTTCTCAACGCTTGCCCCACTCCTTTACTCCCTTCTTTTGGAGACTTCAGTATGTGTTGTTTCCATCTTTATGTTCATATTAACCCAAGATATAGTTCCCACTTATATGTGACACTAGGTTTTCTGTTTCTGCATTAGTTTCCTTACGATAATGGCCTCCAGCTGCAACCATGTTGCTACAAAGGGCATTATTTCATTCTTTATTGTGCCTGCATAAAATTATTTCTAAATTTTGGTAGAATTCTCCAGTGAAGCCATCTTACTGTGGGCTGTTCTTTGCTCAGATTTTTATTTCTGATTCAATCTTACTAGTTACTGGTTTGTTCAGATTTTCTACTTCTTTCTGATTTACCCATGGTAGGTTGTGTGTTTCTAGCAATGTATTATTATTATTATTATTATTATTTTTTTTTTTTTTTTTAAAGACAGAATCTCACTCTGTCGTCCAGGCTGGAGTACAATGGCACTATCTCTGCTTACTGCAACCTCTGGCTCCCGCACTCAAGTGATTCTTCTGCCGCAGCCTCCCGAGTAACTGGGATTACAGGTGTGCATCACCACACCTGGGTAATTTTTTATATTTTTAGTAGGGATGGGGTTTTACCATGTTGGCCAGGCTGGTTTCAAACCTGCCTGAGGTGATCCACCTGCTTTGGCCTCCCAGATCGCGGGGATTACAGGTGTGAGCCACCACACCCAGCCTATTCCTTCTGATTTATCCAGCTCCTTGGAGTACTTTGTATTCATTGTATTCTCTTTACTCTTTTTCATTTCTGTGGCATCACTTGTAATTACCGTTTTTTCATTTCTAACTTCAGTTATTTGAGTCTTGTTCTTAATGTACGCAAAATTTGCCAATGTTATTCATCTTTTCAAAATATGAATTCAGTTTTGTTGATTTTTCTACTATTAAGCTTCTTTTTTTTTGAGACGGAGTCTCGCTCTGTCACCCAGGCTGGAGTGCAGTGATATGATCTTGGCTCACTGCAAGCTCCGCCTCCCAGGTTCACATCATTCTCCTACCTAAGCCTCGGAGTAGGGAGATTACAGGTGCCCACTACCACGCCCGGCTAGTGTTTTTTTTTTTTTTTTTTTTGTATTTTTAGTAGAGACAGGGTTTCATCATATTAGCCAGGATGGTCTCGATCTCCTGACCTCATGATCCACCCACCTTGGCCTCCCAAAGTGCTGGGATTACAGGTGTGAGCCATCGCGCCCGGCCATATATTTTTAAATAACATATAATAGTTATACATATTTTGGAGTCATGTGATAT
The DNA here is from genome assembly GCF_002776525.5 of Piliocolobus tephrosceles. Classification (NCBI taxonomy): domain Eukaryota; kingdom Metazoa; phylum Chordata; class Mammalia; order Primates; family Cercopithecidae; genus Piliocolobus; species Piliocolobus tephrosceles. Next base: position 22,935,551 of record NC_045456.1, on the reverse strand, counting down.
TGTTGGGTAGCTGGTTTGAGGTCTTTCTTTTTTTTTTTTTTTTTTTTTTTTTTTTTTTTTGAGACGGAGTCTCGCTTTGTCGCCCGGGCTGGAGTGCAGTGGCCAGATCTCAGCTCACTGCAAGCTCCGCCTCCGGGGTTTACGCCATTCCCCTGCCTCAGCCTCCCGAGTAGCTGGGACTACAGGCGCCCGCCACCTCGCCCGGCTAGTTTTTTGTATTTTTTAGTAGAGACGGGGTTTCACCGTGTTAGCCAGGATGGTCTCGATCTCCTGACCTCGTGATCCGCCCGTCTCGGCCTCCCAAAGTGCTGGGATTACAGGCTTGAGCCACCGCGCCCGGCCGAGGTCTTTCTTTTTTGATACATGTATTTACAGCTATAAATTTACCTCTCTGTGACTCTGTGACTTTGATTGTATCTCATGTTGTGTGTACGATATGTCGTGCTTTCATTTTAGTGTGTGTCAAGGTAATTTTCCTTGTATCTTCTTTTAACTCATTGGTTGTGTGGTTTTGTTTTTGATACTGCCTTTTGGTCTGTTGCCTAGGCTGGCCTTCAACTCCAGGGCTCAAGAGCTCTTACTTCCAACTCAGCCTCCCAAGTAGCTGGGACTACAAGTGAGTGCTATTGTGCCAGGTTTTCCATTGGTTAACAGTTTGTTGCTTAGTTTCCACACACTTGTGAATTTTCCAGTTTTCCCATTGCTCTTGATTTTTAGTGCATCATATTGTGCTCAGAAAATGCACTTTGTATAATTTGTGTTTTTTTTTTTTTTTTTTTTTTTTTTTTTAAATTGAGACAGAGTCTGGCTCTCTGTTGCCCAGGCTGGAGTGCAGTGGCCGGATCTCAGCTCACTGCAACCTTGCCTCCTGGGTTTACATCATTCTCCTGCCTCAGCTTCCCAAGTAGCTGGGACTATAGGTGGCCGCCACCATGCCTGGCTAGTTTTTTGTATTTTTTCAGTAGAGACGGGGTTTCACTGTGTTAGCCAGGATGGTCTCGATCTCCTGACCTCATGATTCGCCCAACTCAGCCTCCCAAAGTGCTGAGATTACAGGCTTGAGCCACCGTGCCTGGCCAATTTGTGTTTTAAAATTTGTTAAAACTTGTTTTGTGACCAAATATATCGTCTATTCTAGAGAATGTTCAATGCGCACTTTAGAATAATGTATATTCTGCTGTGGTTGTGTGGAATGTTCTCTATGTGTCTGGTATGTCCAATTGGGTACAGCATTTTACCAGTCCTGTTTCTCCACTGGTTTTCCATTTGATTTTTCTACCCATTATTGAAAGTGGGCGAAAGATGCCTCCTATATTATTGTCTTTGTTTCTTGTTTTTATTCCTGTCAATATTTTTATCACATAGTTAAGAGCTCTGATATTTAGTGCAGATATATTTATAATTGTTATTATCTTTCTTTTAACTTTTATTTTAAGTTCAGGTGCAGGTTTATTACATAGGTAGACTTGTTTCACAGGGGTTTGTTGTACAGATTATTTCATCACCCAGACATTAAGTCTAGTACCTATTACTTGTTTTTCCTGATCCTTTCCCTTTTCCCACTCTCCATCCTCTGGTAGGTCCCAGTGTGTATTGTTCTCCTCTATGTGCCCATGCACTCTCATCATTTAGCTCCCACTTATAAGTGAGGACATACAGTATTTGGTTTTCTGTTCCTGTGTTAGCTAAGAATGATGGCCTCCAACTCCATCCATGGTCCTGCAAAGGACATGATCCTATTGGTTTTTTTGTTTGTTTGTTTCGTTTTGTTTTTCTTTTGAGATGGAGTCTCGCTCTGTTGCCCAGGTTGGAGTGCAGTGGCACAGTCGCAGCTCACCACAACCTCTACCTCCTGGGTTCCGGCGATTCTCCTGCCTCAGCCTCCTGAGTTGCTGGGACTACAGGCGCCTGCCACCACACCTGGCTAATTTTTTGTATTTTTAGTAGAGATGTGGTTTTACCATGTTATACAGGCTGGTCTTGAACTCCTGACTTTGTGATCCACCCGCCTTGGCCTCCCAAAGTGCTGGGATTACAGGCATGAGCCACTGCACCCAGCCTGGTCCCGTTCTTTTTTTATGGCTGCATAGTATTCCATGGTGTGTATGTGCCACATTTTCTTTATTCTGTCTACTATTGGTGGACATTTACGTTGATTCCATGTGTTTGCTATTATGAAAAGTACTGCAGTGAACATACACATGCATGTGTCTTTATGACAGAAGGATTTACATTTCTTTGGGTATATACTCAGTAATGAGATTGCTGGGTCGAATGGTAGTTCTGCTAATCCTTTTATGAGAAATCACCACACTGTTTTCCACAATGGCTGACTTAATTTACACTCACACCAACAGTGTATGGGTGTGTCATTTTCTCCACAACCTCACCAACATCTATTGACTTCTTAATCATAGGCATTCTGACTGGTGTGACTGGTATCTCACTGTGGTTTTGATTTGCATTTCTCTAATGATTAGTGATGTTGAGCTTTTTCTCCCACGTTTGTTGACTGAATACATGTTTTCTTTAGAAAAATATCTGTTCACGTCCTTTGCTTGCTTTATTTATTTACTTATCTTTTTGAGACAGAGTCTTGCCTTGTCAGCCAGGCTTGAGTGCAGTGACGGGATCTCGCATGCAGGCACCCTCCAACAGGCTCGGCTAATTTTTTTGTATTTTTAGTAGAGACAGGGTTTCACTGTGTTAGTCAGGATGGTCTCGATCTCCTGACCTCGTGATCCACTTGCCTCGGCTTCCCAAAGTGCTGGGATTACAGGTGTGAGCCACTGCACCCGGCCCTTTGTTTACTTTTTAATGGGGTTGTTTTCTTGTTTTAAGTTTCTTATAGAGCTGGATATTACAACTTTGTCAGATATATAGTTTGCAAAAATTTTCTCCCATTCTGTAGGTTGTCTGTTTACTTGATAGGTTCTTTTGCTGTGAAGAAACTGTTTAATTAGTTCCCATTTGTCAATTTTTGCTTTTGCTGCATTTGCTTTTGTTGTCTTTTTCATGAAACTTTTGCCCATTCCTATGCCCAGAATGGTATTGCCTAGGCTGTCTTCTAGGGTTTTTACCATTTTGGTTTTTATATGTAAACCTTTAATTCATCTTGACTTGAGTTTTGTGTATGGTGTAAAGAAAGGGTTTCCATCTTCTACATATGGCTAATCAGTTATCCCAGAACCATATATTGCATAGAGAGTACTTTTTCCATTCCTTGTTTTTGTCAGCTTAGTTGGAGATCAGACAGTTGTAGGCGTGTGGCCTTATTTCTGGGATATCTATTCTGTTCCATTGATCTATGTATCTGTTTCTGTAGAATTACCATGCTGTTTTAGTTACTGTAGTCCTGTAGTATGGTTTGAAGTCAGGTAATGTGTTGCCTCCAGCTTTGTTCTTTTTTGCTTAGGATTGCCTTGGCTATTCAGGGTCTCTTGTGGTTTCATACGAATTTAAGTTTTTTTTTTTCCCAAGTCTGTGAAGAATGTCATTGGTAGTTTGATAGGAATAGCACTGAATCTATAAATTGCTTTGAACATTATGGCTATTTTAACAATACTCATCTTTATCCATGAGCATGGATTGTTCTTCCATTTATGTCATCTCTGATTTCGTTGAGCACTGGTTTGTAGTTATCCTTGTAGAGATCTTTCACTTCCATGGTTAGCTGTATTCCTAGGTATTTCATTCTTTCATGGCAGTTGTGAATGGAATCATGTTCCTGATTTGGATGTTGTTGGTGTACAGGAATGCTAGCAGTTTCTGTACATTGCCTGTGTATCCTAAGATTTTGCTAAAGCTGTTTGATCAGCTTTTGGGCCAAAAGTATGAGGTGTTCTAGGTTTAGGATTATGCTGTCTGCAAACAGGGATAGTTTGACTTCCTCTCTTCCTATTTGGATGCCCTTTATTTCTTTCTCTTGGCCAACTGCCCTGGCCAGAGCTTCCAATACTATGTTGAATAAGAGTGATGAGAGAGGGCCTCCTTGTCTTGTGCCAGTTTTCAAGGAAATGCTTTTAACTTTTGTCCGTTCAGTATGATGTTGTCTGTGGTTGGTCATAGATGGCTCTTGTTATTTTGGGTTGTGTTTCTTTAATACCTAGTTTATTAGGAGCTTTTAACATGAAGTGGTATTGAATTTTATAGAAGCCTTTTCTGCATCTATTGAGATGATCTTGTAGTTTTTGTCTCTATTTCTGTTTATGGGATAATCCACATTCTTTTTATTTGTATCTGTTCAACCAACCTTGCTTCCCAGAGGATAAACCCTACTTGATTATAGTTGACTAACTAGCTTTTTTATCTATTGCTGGATTCAGTTTGCCAGTATTTTGCTATGGATTTTTGCATTGACATTCATCAAGAATGATATTAGCCTGAATTTTTTTTTGTTAGTTGTGTCTCTGCCAGGTTTTGGTATCAGGATGATGATGGTCTCATAGAATGAGCTAGGGAGGATTCCCTCTTCTCAATTTTTTTGGAATAGTTTCAGTAGGAATGGTACCAGCTCTTCTTTCTTACATCCACTAGAATTCAGCTGTGAATCCTTCTTGTCCTGGGCTTTTTTTTTTGGTTGGTGGGCTATTTATTACTGATTCAATTTTAAACATTTTAAATATTTTCTTGTTGAATTGACCCTTTTATTATTATATAACATTTTTTGCCTCTTTGAATGGTTTTTTGCATGAAGTCTGTTTTGTCTGTTATTGTAGTCATTCCTGCTCTTTTTGGTTACTATTGTCTGAATTATCTTTTTTCATCATTTCACCTTCAGCCTACGTATGTAATTAGATCTAAGATAGACAACATATAGTTAGATTCTGTTTTGTTTTGTTCTTTTATACCCAGTCAAGTTATAGTCTCCAATGTTACAACATTATTTTATTTCTTCTTTTTTTTTGAGACAGAGTCTCTCAATCTCTCTCTCTTTTTTTTTTTTTTTTGGTGAGATGGAGTCTTGTTCTGTCACCCAAGCTAAAGTGCAGTGGCGTGATCTTGGCTCACTGCAATCTCCTACTCCTGGGTTCAAGTGATTCTTGTGCCTCAGCCTCCTGAGGGGCTGGGATTACAGTTGTGTGCCACCACACCCAGCTAATTTTTACATTTTTAGTAGAGATTGGATTTTGCTGCAATGGCCAGGCTAGTCTCCTGGCCTCAAATGATCCATCTGCCTCGACCTCTTCAGGTGCTAGGATTACAGGCCTAAGCCCCTGCATCCAGACACTCTAATGTTATTTTTAGATTTGTTATCCAATGTTATTTTTAGATTTTGATCTATTTACATTTAAATTAGATTATAATAGGGGAAGGACTTACTATTGCCATTTTGTTAATTATTTTCTGTTTAGCTTTTTTGTTCCTGCTTAAGTCTTAGTGCCTTCCTTTGTGTTTAGTTTTTTTTTTTTTGGTAGGGATTCCCTGCTCATTTCTTTTGTGTATATTGTGGATATGTTATGTTTGCAATATTATCATTGCAATTAAATATCTTAAAGTTTATAACATTCTATTTTAAATTGATATAACAACTTCAGTCACATATACAATATGTGCCTCTTTAGCTGTAACCTCCCTACTTGGTTATGTTTATTCATTAGCATAAATTTATAGTTACTTTTTCTTTTTTAATTTAACTTCCATACAAGAATTAAAAGTGAATCAATGCACTAAAATTATAACAAACCAAATGACTGTATTTTTCTACATATTTACCTTTACTAGAATCTTTATATTTTCATATTGCTCTTTAGCATCCTTTTTTTTTTCAAATTTGGACTTTCTTTAGCAATCATTGAAGAGCAGGTCTTACAGTAATTAATTCCTGCAGCTTTTATATGGGAAACTTTTATTTTTCACTCATTTTTGAAGGATAGTTTGGGAGATACAGTTAATTTGGTTGGCAGTTTTAAAATGTCAGCACTTTAAATGTGTCATCCCACTCCCTTCTGGCCTGAAATGTTTCTGTTGAGAAATTACTGATAGTCCAATAACTCTTCCTGTCCCTTCTTGATTTTACTTGGCATGGCTTGCTATAGTTTCTCAGCTGGTCTTGATAGCTCTTACAAAGGTATTGTAGTCTGCAGTTGCTTCTTAACTTGGTGTCTCTGGTGGAATGAGGGCCTGGAGAGTTCTAGTATACCATCTTATGGACATCATTCTTTGCAGTTAGGCAGGCATAATTCATTTGCCAACATTTTTCCTACCAGTAAGCCCAGTGATCTGATTTAACAAGTCCTTTGTTAAGGACGTTATTCTTATGCACTCTCAAGTTTGTGAATCTTTACTAAAAAGAGCACTTTAAGGAAGTTACAAAATAATTATGCAACATATTGTGTTTTATGTGAAAAATCATAGAACTAAACCAAACCAGAAACTCACAGGTTGGATGCGATGACTCATACTGATAATCCCAGCACTTTGGGAGGCCAAGAAGGGCGGATTACCTGAGGTCAGGAGTTTCAGACCAGCCTGGCCAACATAATGAAACCCTGTCTCTACCAAAAATACAAAAAAGTAGCCAGGTATGGTGATGTGCACCTGTAGTCCCAGCTACTCCAGAGGCTGAGGCAGGAGATTCTCTTGAACCCAGGAGGTGGAGGTTGCAGTGAGCAGAGATTGAGCCACTGTACTCCAGCCTGGGACACAAAGTGAGACTGTATCTCAAAAAAAAAAAAAAAAAAAAAAAAAAAAGCAGTGCAGCTAAAGCAGGGCCTGAATGGTTCATATTCATACGTTTATGTAAGCTTTTTACAAGGCAGGTTTTCATTCAATAAATATACTTTTTAATGCACATGTAAATAATGTGCATTTCATAAATCTTGTGTGGTCTCCCATGAGTTAAATTCTTCAAAGGTAAATAAAATTCAGAAGCAGAGTCAGCAAGTAAAACTTGAAAGGCTGGCAAAGGTGTGGTGTGAGTAACTGCATGAGTATTTTGTTTTTTAAAATTAACTGCCCCAGGGGTAGTTGATGTAAATCATGTTAGAAACACAATTTTTCCACACTCAGTAGCTATTAGATAGTCAAATTTAAGTTGGCCTCATGGATTTTGTTTTATTACACATATATGGTTTTGCTCATAAAATTTTGTTTAATATAGTATTCCTGTTATGTTTTGATATCTGCTCTTATTTCTAAATAAATTTCTACCTTATTTTAATGTATGTGTTTGAATATTGGTAAATGATAGATGACATGACATGTATATATATGTTTCTGTGTATGTATGTGTCCATATATATATGGGGATTCAGGTATTCATGCATGGATATACACAAGAAATACATACAGACAAAGCTGCTTAAACTAAATCCCCAACATACTACCAGCTGGAAATGTTGCAGCTCTTTGAGCAGCTTGGCATTTCTGCTACCAATGAACTATTATCTCTGTTGCCTGGAGGTATGACATCTATACTTATTCAGATTTTAAAACCATTTCTGTATCTTATGAGGTTGAAATACTTTGTAAATTATTGAAGTTTTAGGTCACATCAATAACAACTTTATAGGTTTGTTTTGTTTTGAGATAGGACCTTGGTCTGTCACGGAGGCTGGAGCGCAGTGGAGTGATCACAGCTCACTGCAGCTTTGACCTCCCAGGCTTGAGAGATCCTCTCACCTCAGCATCCTGAGTAGCTGGTTATGTTGGCTAATTTATTATTATTTTTAAGAAGTTTTTTTTGTAGAAATGGGGGTCTCACTATGTTTCTCAGGCTAGTCTTAAGTGATCCTCCTAACTCAGCCTTTCAAAGTGCTGGGATTACAGACATGAGCCACCATGAAAGGTGTTTTTCCTTGTTTGTGTTTATTTTTCCCTGTCAACTGAAAGTCAGCTTATGGTATGGTAAATACATAGGTTTCTATTCTGTTCCCTTGGTCAGTGTATCTGTTTATATGCTGTGTCATGCTGCTTTGATTAATATAGCACTGTAAAAATATATTTTGGATTCTTTTCTTGGTTTCTCATTAAACTTTGTTTTAATGGTTCTTAAAATGCTGTGACAGATTTTTATTCAAGTTGTTTTAATTAAATAGTATTGGTTTTTAAGCCCAGTAACTGAAAACTGCCATATGCAAAAAAGAAAAAAAATCAACAACAAACAAACAACACTCCGCCTACCAGTGGCCCGTAAGACACTCTACTTTCCTTCTGAAGTTTTACAATGCATTATTTTCATTAATGATTCTTTTATTATTAAACTTAAATGGCCAATTGAAACAAACAGTTCTGAGACTATTCTTCCACCACTGATTAGTACTGGGATAGCAGATATTAAGGATAACATTCATTTAGCCTTCTGAGATTTTTGGGAAGAATTGATGACCTTGCTAGCTCCAGCAGCCCTCTTGTCCACTGCTTTGATGATACACATAGCAAGTGTCTGTCTTATATCATGAACAGCAAAATGACCCAGAGGATAGCTAGAGAAATTCACATTCACAGGGGCTTGTCAGCAACCCTACCAAGAATGGCAGCATTGCCAGACTTCAATATATATAAGTTCACATCATCAGTGAATAGAGAGAGTTTCAGTTCTTTCTTTCCAGTTTAGATGAGATTTATTTATTTTTTACTTGACTGCTCTGGCTATCACTTCCAGTACTGTAGTGAATAAGAGGGGTGAGAGTAGACATCCTTGTCTCATTCCTGATCTTAGGGGAAAAGCTTCTGAGTATAATGTGGCTGCAAGTTGGTAATATATATGGCTTTTATTGTGTTGAGTTACACGCCTAACTTGTGGAGATTTTAATTATAAAAATATGTGGAATTTTGTCAAAGCCTGTCTGTATCTATTGAGCTGATCATATGGTTTTGTCCTTCATTCTGTTAATGTTATATATCACACATATTCATGTGTATATGTTAAAACATTCTTGCATCCCAGGGATAAATCTCGATTGATCATGGCAAATGATTCTTTTAATGTGCTGTCTTTTAGTCTGCTAGCATTTGGTTGAGGCAGTTTGCATCCATGTTTATCAGGAGTATTGGCCTGTATTTTCTTTCCTTGTGATATTCTTGTCTAGCTTGGGTATTAGGGTAATTCTAGACTTAAAAAACAAGTTTCAAGTATTCTGTCTTCTTTAACTTTTTGGAGGGGGTTGACAAGGGATTGGCATTAGTTTTTCTTAGATTATGTGGTAGAATTCACCAAGAATCCATCAAATCTTGTGATTTGCTTTGATGAAAGACTTTTTTTGTTTTTTGAGACAGGGTCTTGCTCTGTCACCCACACTGGAGTGAAGTGGTGAGATCACTGCTCACCACAACCTTGATGATGGGAGGGTTTTATTACTGATTCAGTTTTCTTACTCATAATTTGGTTTGTTCATTTTTTATTTCTTCATGATCATCTTTGATAGGTTTTATGTTTCTATAAATTTGTTCCTTTCTTCTGTGTTACCTCATTGTTTGGTATAAAATTTGTTGGTTTGTAATAGTTTCATAATCTTTGTACCTTTGTGATACCAGCTGTAATATCTCCTCTCTTATTTCTGATTTGATTTATTTGAGTCTTTAATTTTTTTCTTAGTGTAAAGATTTATCAATTTTGCTTATTTTTCAGTAAGTTAAATCTCAGTTTTGTTAATCTTTTAAAATGTTTTTGTAATCCTACTTTATTTCTCTTCTGATCTATCTGCTCTTCTTTCTGCTAACTTTTGGCTTATATTGTTCTTACTTTTCTAATTTCTTGAGGTATAACAGTAGGTTCTTATTTGAGATCATCCTTCTTTTATGATGTAGGTTATCCTTCCTTACACATGATCTAACAATTCCAGTTCTGGGTATTTATCCAAGGAAATTGAAATCAGCATGTAGAAGAATTATCTGCACTTCCATGTTCACTGCAGTCATATTCACAATAGCTAAGATATGAAATCAACTTAAATGTCCATTAACAAATAAAGGAGTACAGAAAATGTGGTATATCTACACAAGGAAATACTATTAAGCCTTTAACAAAGGGAACTTCTGGCATTTTGTGACAGCATAAATAAACTTACTAGCTATTATATTAAAAGAAATAAGGTAGGTACAGAAAGACAAATACAGCGTATATTCACTTATATGTGCAAATATTAAAAATTGAACCTATCAAAGCAGATAATGTAATTGGCTTGGGGTAGGAGCATATAGGCAATGGGCAGACATTGGTCAAGGGCACAAAGTATTTACTTAGATAAGAGAAATAAGTGTAAGTAATAAATTTTATAGTATAATAACTGTTGTTAATAATGATGTATACTTTAAAATTGCTAAAAGTAGATTTTAAATGTTCTCATAAAAAGAGTAAGTGTGTGAGGTGATGGATATGTTAATAAGCTTAATTTAATTTTTCTACAACATGCACATATATGAAAGCATCATTTTGTACCCCATTAATATGTATATTTATTTTTAAGTTGTCAAGTAAGAAAAGTTTTATAGATCTACTGCACAACATGTGAATACAGTTAACACTAGTGAACTGTACACTTAGAAATTAGTAAAATGTTAAATTTTTGTTTCCCACAATTAAAAATACTACAAAGAATTTAATTTTTCTTTATTCAGTGAGTGAAAACTTTCCTCTATTGGACTAGAAAGTTGGAATTATTTCTATGAAGTACTTTTAGGTACAGTAATCTTTAAATCCTGGCACACAGGATTCTGCAGAGGCAGTTTAAACAGGGTTCAGTACAATGAAACAGTAAGGTGGTTGCAGATAGTTATAGTATGATGGGAGAAAATAATCCTACATGTGCACACCTAGCCATATCGGTTGCTTTTTTTTTTCTTGGTTTATTATTTTTTCTTACTCTTTTTTTTTTTTAATTAGCAGCACGCTTTTGATCACTTTGGCATATTAGATTTGTGGATAGTATTCATTTTAAAATGTATAAAGTGGGAAAAAAGTATAAACATTAATACTTTTCAGGATGTTGTTTTATAAATATGAAAATTGAGGCTGCCAGTTAAAGTCATATAGTTAGTGGTTGATATTGTAGTAAAGCCACATTCTTTATCTCCTCCAACTTTGGACCTCCTGACTATTTTTATCTGACACTTAGAAGCAAATTACTTTATGTGACAATATTACACATGTACACTGTGAAAGTTGTCAGATTAAAAATGGAGTCCCTAATGTTAAAAAAAAAAAAAATCCTAACAAATGGAGCCAGGAAAGGCCAGGAATACAGTGTTCTCATACTTGTATGCCTGACAGCAAAGTAGACTCTACAAAACTCTACAACCTTGCACAAAGGCATCACAGTTAGTCCATTTAAGTGGTCTTATTTAAACTAATTTCAAGCCTGTTTAAACTACTATACAGAATCCTGGGTACGAGGATTTAAAGTTTACTAGATCAAGTGATTGTTAGTATCACTATTAGTCTGTTCTCACATTGCTATAAAGAAATATCTGAAACTGGGTAATTTATAAAGAAAAGAGGTTTGATTGACTTACAGTTCTGCAGGCTCTACAGGAAGCATGGGAGTATGTGCTTCTGGGGAGGCCTCAGGGAACTTTAATTCATGGCAGGAGGCAAAGCAGATACAAATGTCTCACATAGCTGGAGCAGGATCCTGAGAGAGAGGGGAAAGTGGCACACATTTTTAAACAACTGTATCTCAGGAGAGCTCACTACCACAATGACAGCACCAAAGGGGGATTGTGAGCAACTGCTCCCATGATCCAATCACCCCCAACCAGGCCCCTGCTTCAATACTGAAGATTTCAATTCAGTGTGAGATTTGGGTAGGAACACAGATTGCAACCATATCACAAACTTATAAAAAATATTTCCACAAGACATTTGCCCAGCAACTGCCTATTCAACCTCAGACTGGCATTTTGTTTGTTACTTTTCTTTTTGACTTACCCACACATCTGTTTTATTGATCTTTGTAGCCAGGGATAGTTATTTCATAACAATTATGTAATCCTCCTCATTTAGTACTTTAAAACTCCTTTGTCTTCCTTTACTGCTTGGAATGTGCACCTAGTTTACTACAGCTTGTGCATAACTTATAATATTCCTTTTCCAAATAAACACCTTTTCTTTTAAAGAGTCTCTCTATTTGTTTTTTTTTTTTTTTTTTTTTTTTTTTTTTTTTTTTTGAGACGGAGTCTGGCTCTGTCTCCTGGGCTGGAGTGCAGTGGCCGGATCTCAGCTCACTGCAAGCTCCGCCTCCCAGGTTTACGCCATTCTCCTGCCTCAGCCTCCGGAGTAGCTGGGACTACAGGCGCCCGCCACCTCGCCCAGCTAGTTTTTTGTATTTTTTAGTAGAGACGGGGTTTCACCGGGTTAGCCAGGATGGTCTCGATCTCCTGACCTCGTGATCCGCCCGTCTCGGCCTCCCAAAGTGCTGGGATTACAGGCTTGAGCCACCGCGCCCGGCCCTCTATTTGTTTTTAAGGTTTACAATACAATATGTTGCATTTTAGAACATTGGTAAATAGTACACAGAAATTTTGCAAAAAGAAAAGTTGAATTTGAACTCCTGGCCTCAAGTGATCCATCTGCCTTGGCTTCCAAAAGTTCTGGGATTACAGCATGTGTCACTGTGCCAGAGGTGCCCATCTAAATCACTACTATTTAACAGTGTACTGGAAATTTAAGGCAGGTCAATTAGGCAAGGGGAAAAAAAACACACATCCAAATTGTAAAATATTAATGAAATTATCTTAATTTGCTGATGACATGAACCTTTATGTTCAAAACAAAGATTATACAAATACACAAACTATTAGACATTCAATACATACAAAAAAGTCATATTTTCATATATTGTCACTGAATAATCTGAAAAGAAAATTGAGAAAATAATCCTATTTAAAATAGAATCCAAAAGAATAAAATACTTCAGAATATCTTTTTTTTTTTTTTTTTTTTTAAACAGAGTTTTCCTCTTATTACCCATGGTGCAATCTTGGCTCACTGCAATCTCTGCCTCCTGGGTTTAAGAGATTCTCCTGCCTCAGGAGAATCTGGGAGTAGCTGAGATTATAGGCTTGCGTCACCATGCCCAGCTAATTTTGTTTTTTAAGTAGAGACAGAGTTTCTCCATATTGGTCATGCTAGTCTCAAGCTCCTGACCTCAGGTCATCTGCCTGCCTCAGCCTCCCAAAGTGCTAGGATTACAGATGTGAGCCGCCACACCCGGCAAAATAAAAACTATGTAAACTGGACAAAATTAGAAACCTCTGAGTACTGAAAAACACTACCAACAGAGTGAAACGGCAACACACAAATAGGGAAAATATCTGTCAATCATACATTTGATAAACTGATATCCAGAATATATAAATAACTGCTACAACTTAACAAGAAAAACCAGTTAAAAATAGGTTAAGGGTTTGAATGGACATTTCTCACCAAAGAAGATATACAAATCATCAATAAGAACATGAAAAGATTCTCAACATCATTGTCCATTAGGAAAATGCAAATTAAAACTACAAGCAGATACCATTTCATGCAAATTAATACTTACTTTCAAGAGAAAATAAGTGGTGGGAAAAATGTGGAGAAAACGGACATTATGAATTGCTAGTGAAAATACAAAATAGTGCAACTGATGTGAAAAATGATTCTGTAATTCCAACATTATATATATACCCCAAATAATTGAAAGCCTGGCTCACAGATATTTGGACATAAATATTTATGGCAATAGTATGCACAACTGCAAAAGGTGGAAACAATTCACATTTCCATTAAGAGATGAATAGACAGACAAAATATGAAATATAATGGAATATTATTCAGCCTTAAAATAGAATAAAATTCTGACATGCTACAACTGCACTTACAGGAAAAACACTGTGTTAAGTAAAATAAGCCAGACATAAAAGAACAAATACAGTTTGATTCCATCTATATGAAGTCCTTGGAATAGTCAAATTCAGGGCAACAGTAAGTAGGTGATGGTTGCCAGGACTGTGGGGAGGGGAGAATAGGGAGAAGTTGTGTTAATAGGTATAGAGTTTTTGTTTTACAAGATAAAATTCTAGAGACAGGTTACATCAACAATGTGAAGGCATTTAAAGTACTGAATTGTACACTTAAAAATGATTACGGTGGAAAATTTTGTGATGAGCACTTTATCACAATAATAATTTTAAAAGGCCCAATTTTCTTTCTAAGTAGACTAACAACGAAAAATACCATCCAATGGAATTATTTAGAAGAACTCTGCTGCTGTAAGAGTTTCTTGTTACTTTGTTTCTGTTTCCTAGTACTGGCTGTTAGCTTTAAGACTGACTTTTGCACTCCCTCTAACAGTCAGAATTAGTCATAATGACTGTCTAGTATTAGCTAGATACTCACCTTTCGCCTCTCTTAGGGTTTCCAAGATGAATGTGTCCACAGGTTTAGATTCACCCACTCTGCTTCTATCTTGGTTCTGCTGGACTCTTCTACTGTGAAGGTAAATAGCGTGTTGTTTCTTGCTGATGAACCAGGAAATGTAAGAAAAACAAGTAAAGAGAAAAACAAGTCCTTCTCTGACCAGGCTGACTCACTCCAAAGTCCAGCTGGAGCTATAACATTACCTGCAAGGCCAGGCAGGGGCCCTGAAGAAATGGGTTCCAAAAGCAGGGACAAGAAAAACAAGTTCTTACCAGTCTCCTCCTGAAATTCTGTGCCCATGCCATCATTCTTTGTGCTGCTCCTATAACTATTTTTGTAACTATTTCTGCAACTTTGCAAGGATTTTGTAAGGTCCTGTTTTTCCCATCTGTGCAGGATGCTAAAAGTCACAAGACATGCCTGAGTTACAAGATCTGTCACAGTTTGATTGACTGCATTTGTTCTGCTTCTGTAAGCTTGCTTTCCCTGCCTCGCAAGTTTGGCGCCACTGGCTAGCCAATCCCCTTTGGCTGCATGAATAAAAGTCAGCCCCTGTCTTTGTTCATTGCTCAGCCTCTGGATATTAATCTGCTGAGTTAGTGGGCCACCTAAATAAAAATCCTCCTGTTCCCCTCATTAATCTCTCTGGTCTCCAGATTCCAGACACATTCACACCAAAAGGGAGATCAGCTCTCCCACGACCTGGTGCTGCTCTCTGACAGCACAATGGAATTTAAGGAGCTACAGGACAATTCCAGTGACAGCGTGCTACAGGACCATGATAAGGTTTGGGCCTGAGGCAAGACCTGTCCCATAAGGACAGAAGAGGAGCCTCATCACCTCCTGGCTGAATATAATTCAAACCCGACCTGCGTGGCTGCAGCCCTGCCTGGCAGCTTATTGCAGAACACTGTCAGCTACAGAGAGAAAGGAAAAAACACAAGAAAACCAGTTTTGCACCAATCTACCCACCATTACTAAGGCTGGCCCCATAGCAGCCAGACTTAGATGGTGACGTGCCCCAGGCTAACCCCAAAGGGAGAAATATGAGCCCTCACCCCAGGAGGTCAAGGAGGAAAATCAGGATGATCAAGCAAGCTGCCTCCAATCTGGTGCAACAGAGCTTTGCAGATGCCTCTCTGAGAAACCAGGGGACCCATCTATTATGATGAATAGGGCCAGGTCCAAGGTAGGGCAACCAACTTTCATTTACCAGCCTTTTTCAACCACTGATCTCCGAAACTGGAAACACCATACTCCCTCCTACATGGAGAATCCCCAGGCCCTCACAGATCTGATACAGTCTATTTTTCAGACACACAATCCAACTTGGCCAGATTGCAAACAGCTTGTCCTGATGCTATTCAACACCAAGGAATCCTGAAGGGTGACCCAGGTAGCCCTCTACTGACTAGAAAACAATACACTGGAAGGCATCCTTAATGTCCTGGAATATGCACAGAGCCAGTTCCCAGAAGCAGACCCACACTGGGACCCAAATGACGCAGCCCAACTACAGCAACTGCAGAGGTACAAAGAGGCACTGCTGCAAGGTTTGAGAGAAGGAGGGAAAAAGATATTCAGTATGGGAAAGATTTCAGAGGTGCTTCAGAGTGCAAATGAAAGCTATAGCCAGTTTTATGAGAGACTCTGTAAGGCCTTCCAGCTTTACACTTCGTTTGATCGTGAGGCTGCTGAGAACCAATGCAGGGTTTGTAGGGCAAGCCCAGGGAGACATTATGTGAAAACTGCAAAAAGCTAGAGAGTTTCACTGGCATGAGTATCACTCAGCTTTTAGAAGTGGCCACCAAGGTGTACAGTAACCATGGTGAGGAGACAAAAAGAGCAGCTGATCGGAGACTCAGGAGAAAGGCCAATTTGCTGGTGGCAGCACTTATGGAAAGGGGGCGAATGTCACAAGAGGATGTGGATGTAGGTGTGGATAAGGAAAAGGTTAAATCAAGCAATGACCCAAGAATCAGACAGGACTGGATAGGGACCAGTGTGCAGGGTGCAAGAAGAAAGGACAGTGGAAGAATGAATGTCCAGAGGGCGATGAGGGAGAGGATGAAAGTCAAGGAGCTAGAAGGCTGCCAGCTAAGGGCTGTCACACCAAGAAGGAGCCAGATGCCGACCTTATTAGGCTGGCAGGGACTGAAGGGTATGAAGACTAGGCCAAATAAGGCTATATCTCCTTAGGCCTCCAGGACGCCATGGTCATGGTGGAAGTAAGGGGCTTTATGGTAGACACTGAGGCTGAACACTCGGCAATGATGTGGCCCATAACTTTAAGTCTGCCACTATCCTGAAGAAATGGTGTTAACTCTTGACATCCTGCAGGCAGAGGAATGGAGGCTGTATGCAGAAGGGTTGTCAAAACTGGGGCCAGATGAGCTGTATTGGTTGCCTAGTAAAATTCCTAGAGTGTGGGCTGAAGGTAATGCTCCTAGCCTGGCTTTGAGCCAAATACCAAAGATAGTAGAACTAAAACCGGGGGAAATACCAATTCAGTTTCATCATTACCCACTTCCCTGATAAGCCATACATGGCATTCAAGGGCATTTGAAGTGGCAGTTAGAACACAGGATCTTAGCCTGATGCTGGTCACTGTAGAACACTCCGCTTTTACCAATGTGGAAACTGGGGACTAATGAATATAAACTGGTGCAGGACCTTCTTGTTGCAAACCAGGCCCTTGAGGATTCAGGAAATGGAAGTTACACATAGCCTACCAGCTGCAAAGCTCAGGAAAAGTGGAGCACATGAACTGAACACTCAAGCAGCTATTAAAGAAACATTGCCAAGAAGCTCATCTAAGATGGGATCAGGTCCTGCCCATGGTCCTCCTCTGAATCAGGTGCACTTGCACCAAACAAATTGGGTGTTTGTCCTATGAGATCTTGTTCGGCCAGTCACTCGCAATCATAGGTCAAATTAAGGGTGATCTCTGTGAGCTAGGGGAATTGTCCTTAAGAAGACAAATGCAGGCCTTAGGGAAAGTCAAAGACAAATGCGGGCCTTAGGGAAAGCCATGCAAGAGGTCCATGGATGGGTATGGGAAAGAACGGCCATAGGACTAACAAGATCAGGGACAAGAAAAACAAGTTATTTTCAGTCTCTGCCTGAAATTCTCTCCCCATGCCATCGTTCTTTGTTCTGCTTGTATAACTATTTTGGTAACTCCTTCTGCAAGTTTGCAAGGATTTTGCAAGTTCCTGTTTTTCCCTTTTGTGCAGCATGGCAAAGGTCACAAGACATGCCTGAGTTACAAGATTTGTAACTGTTTGATTAACTGCGTTTGTTCTGCTTCTGTAAGTTTGCTTTCCCTGCCTGGCAAGTTTTGTGTCATTGGCTAGC
Organism: Piliocolobus tephrosceles; assembly: GCF_002776525.5. Classification (NCBI taxonomy): domain Eukaryota; kingdom Metazoa; phylum Chordata; class Mammalia; order Primates; family Cercopithecidae; genus Piliocolobus; species Piliocolobus tephrosceles. The sequence continues at coordinate 22,917,853 of NC_045456.1, read as the reverse complement.
CAACCTACTTTGGTCACATGAATAAAAGTCAAGCCCTGTCTTTGTTCATTGCTCAACCTCTGGATATTAATCTGCTGAGCTGGTGGCCACCTAAATAAAATCCTCCTGTTCCCCTTATTGGTCTCTCCAGTGTCCTGATTCCTGCAACACTGACAATCAAGGTAACATAATGCTTTTGACTGAAGGCATGTCCTCATTATGAACATATATTGTCAGGGTATCCAACTATAAACCTTTATTTTTAGGGTATTCAACTGTTAAAACACTTAAAAAATCCCAGGCAAACCAGGAAGAGCTGGCTTTACCAGCTAGCTTGCACCATCTTATCCAAGTATCTATTGCAATATGCTAGAAATTAACAAAAGTTTTCTTGAAGAATTTCTACTTCTACTTGGTCTGATATAAGATATCTCATTGATCCCTATTTCATTCTGGATCATGACTCTTCTCTAATTTGGCACTCATTGGGGTGGGCAAGTAATGGCCGTTGGTCACTTAGTTTGGCTGCTCAGAATCTATTATTCCTTATATTTCAGAATTCCACCTTTCATTGTAGAACCTCAACATACTAGCTTCCCTTGCAATCGGAGTGGTGGTACCTAACCAGGCTCTGCCAATCAGTGCTTGTACTAGAGGCTGAATTGAAAATAAGGGATACAGAGTCCGGAATTTTGACAAAGTTGTGCTGGTGAGGATGGAGACAATCAGCAGGCCTATCAGAGTTAGAGGGAACAGTGTGCCCAAAAGTTCTAGGAGCAGTATCAGAACTCAGTGTCAGTGTTTGTAATATTGTGTGTCTGTAATGGGAATAGGGACCGCTAAATTACCTCTCCATATTCTGGACATTGTTCCTGGTTGCTTCACTTCCAATCATCATTCCTTCATCCTTCCCAAAGCGTATATTTTGTTACAGCCCTTCTGCTAAATCAAATAGAGTTGGTTTTTGTTATTTAGAAATGTTTTTAATATATGTCCTTGGCTAAGATATGGTCTCTACATGCAACAATGAGACATGCACAAACTGGGTAATATAAGAATTTAAAGATGGACTATTTATAAAAATGAGCAGATTTGTGAGAAACAAATGAGATATAATGCAACACCCAGTGTTAGCAACGCTGGGGGGTACTTATCAGTTTAGACTAGGGTGAAAGTGTTGGAAGGATTTTTTGCTTCATTTCTCAGCATTTCCACATGGTCCACCAAAAATCCACCTTGACAGCTAGAGACTAATGATAGGAAATGTCATTCTCCCCTAAGAAGCATTCCAACATCCTAAAGCCTTCCCCTTTGCGTCACAGGAGACCTTGGCCTATTTTCCAGTGTTACCTACCTGGAGAACCTTTCCCCTCAACACTTAAGGAGTTTTGCTAGCATTTCATTGAATGAGTTATCTCTCTCGAGGGGAGGATGCGAAGATCATTAGCAGCCTTGATAAAAGATCAGTCTCTTAGCTGAGGGTTTCTCTCCTATAAAGCAACCCACCACAAGCTCAGTGAATACTTGGGCCTCAGCATGATCTGTGTGAACTGAGATGTTGTGTATGAACTCAAGAGATTGCTCAGACTGCTGCTTTTTTCTATGAATCGTAAACAGTCTTTGTCTTTGACCAGGACTCTAGTCTCTTTGGTAAGGATGAATATAATCACCTTATCTGTTGTCAGTAAGGCAAAATCTCAGGTCTTCCACAGTTCCTGACTTCTCAGGATAAGCATAGCCGAGGAAGAAAACTGTACTGACAGGAGCTAAACTCCCTTCACAAGAGAGGAGCCAAGGCAATAAATACCACCTGCCTTTTATCACCCTTCTAAACTGCCCATTGGCTGAATCCACCTGGAAACCAAAGGGAATGGGAGCACCTTACACAATCCAAAGTTCAGTTTCTCAGGCACACAGCAAAGTAGAGATAGGAGGAGAACTGATGAGGAGAAGCACAGTAAAGGCACTGAGCACAATGAATAGTTTTATGGTTTGTACATTGTTTCTTTTGAACTGTGGCTCATGTTTCCCTTCATGAATATGGTCTGTTAAATATTAATGTTTTTGTGTTTGTTGAGATTTTCTCTGCATACTTTACCTGGTCCATTATTTGCCAGTGTTCTATAAATGTATTGACTAATAGTACATTGGTTTGTTTATCTGTCTCAAAACAAGAACTATAACAGTGGGTAATGACAGCAGGTTGGGGGTACTGAGGAAAAGCATGATGGGACCAAAATACTACACAATAACAACATACAGGAGAATTGGCATTGCTATTGCCACAGCATTCTTAGGGTGTCGCTTTACCAGCCAGAAACCTCTGTGGCTGGTGATGCCTCTGCTTGGGTTTTTCTTGGGCCTGCTGGGCTTGTTCTGCCCACTTGGTGAAGCAACCAGCCTGGATTCCATGCCTGCCAAGGGCAAGCCAGATGTGGAGTAATGAGAGGTGTGCGAGTGAGGTCTGGCCACTGTGTACTGCCAGGCATGCCAGCTGCAGTGAGGCAGGCAACTCCAGGTGCTAGTTCTCTGTGATGCTGCAGCTGAACCAGGCGTATTGCAAGTGGCTTTTTCCACTGTGGGGACTGGGTAATGCAGTGGAGCCCAGAAGCTTGGAGATGCTAAGGAACCATAGAGCCTCAAGGAAGGTGTTACAGCCTTGGCTTGGGGAGCTCCTAGGTGTGGGCTCCCTGAAGGTCAACAACTCTTTCTTCTTCTTGTCACTCACAAAGTATCAAGTGGAGGGTATGTTTTAGCCCTTTTTGTGTTACAGCTCTTTCAGTCCATCATTCTGTGGTCCTGAGTTCTGGTTCTGCATCCAGGAAGAACGACATACATGGAAAACTGGAGCATGAGCAAGGCAAAGACGGGGTTCATTGAGCAACAGAACAGTTTTCAGGAGACCCAGAGTGGGTAGCTCCTTCCTGCAGGCTGGTTGTCCCAGTGAGTGTCCAGCTCTCAGCAGAATGGAGACCAGCAATGGGTAGCTCCTTTCTGCAAACAGACAAGTTAAGGAGACCTGAATTGGGTCTCCCACAGCTGGTAGTCCCACAGTCTGTGTAAGTCTGGCTGTCTGAGGTTTTTATGGACTTCAGAAGGCAAGAAGTCCATGCACAGCCATGTGCAGGCCTGGAAAAATCACCATAAGTTTTCACTCAGGGCCAAAGACTTCACCTGGAACTGACAGCCTTCAGGATGGCTTGAAGCAGTGCCTCACCAGTGACCCAACCCTTTATTTCCAGGAGCCCATCTGCCTAATGTTGACATCACCTTGCCATCCACAGTGTCCAGACTGTTCATGCCAAGGAGTGCCAGCAGGCCTGTGCCAAATGACCCTCAACACCTCCTCATCTCCACTCCTGTGCTCATGGGCAGGCACCCAAAGTCTGGAAGGGGATGTGGTGGCAGGGGGCTGGTGTGTCAACACCACCCTGAGCATGGGCACCCTTCCAACTGGGTTGTGATAGCACCTGGGCTTGGCCACGATGTTGCTCCACACTCGGAGCAAACAAGAGTTGGGAAAGGCCAGGCAGCGGGACCAAGCACTTTCAAGTTTACAGGGGCAAAGGGGCTTCCTGGGTGCCCAAAAGCATAGTGATACCTGAGTCTGCAGTCGCTGTTGGACAGCTACAGCTAAGCACGGGACTCCCGCCCCACCAGCTTGGAAGGGGACCTGTTCCCAGCTCTTCACAGCTCCATGGAATATGCAGCCCTGGCCACACCTCCCTGCTGCAGCTGGCATTGCCACAGTGGCTGCTCCAAACAGGTTGCCATCATCATTGTGAGTTAGAACGCTCTTGGCTGCAAGTATTACAGATCATAACTCAGCGGGGCATGGTGCCTCACCAATCTGCCTTGGGAGGACAATGCTAGAGGATTGCTTGAGGCCAGGAGCTTGAAACCAGCCTGGGCAACATATAATACTACTACTTTGAGTCTATACGCATATAGAAAATAAAAGCACACTCACACACTCAAAATGGAAGACATGACTCAACAGACTGAACTATAAGAAAACTTTTAATAGGAACTCCAGATGTAGTTGTCTTCAAGGTTAGTTGCATATTTGGTATTTGTTGAATCAATATATTAGGAAAAAGACATTTATAGCAGTTCCACATGTCTCATCCAAATTTGGCAATTGAGACAAAAAAGATAAATAACATTTTCCTATGGCTTTCTCTTAAAGAAGAAAGTTTTTCTTAAAGTCCTTCTGTAAGGCTGCTCATCAGGTATCAATGGCTAGTGTTGGACCACAAAGCTTTTCCTGGAAATACTGTTAACATAACTAACCATTACCAACCTCAACAAGTGAATAACATTATGCATAACTAGGTTGACTCCTATAACAAGAGATAGAGTTAGCTTTTCCTTCAAAAAAGCAAAGCAGAACCAAACCTACACACATGATGCAGTGAAAGATACTTCAACAGATTTAAAGTATCTTTGGTACAAAGGATAACTATATATTGGGTAGGCAACCAGCATCCTTCACTACAGAGGTTACTAGATCAAAACAGTGCTAAAGTATTACAATGAAAAAGGTTTGATTGCTTCTTTGTCTTTAAATTACATATAGGTATTAAAGTATTATGGGTAATCACTACAGGAATAGAAAGAATGCAAAGTGTCCAAACAAGTAGAAGGGAAATATGGTGCCAAAAAAACCCAAAACAAAATAAACAAACCTTCAAAACAAATTAAATAGCTGTCAGTAAAGCTGTCATAAAGGAAGTGAAGAAATAGCAGGATGAAAAGAAAATTTAAAATAAAATATATAACAGATATTTTAATTATTTTAGCCAAATATTTTAATAATTGCAATGAATATAAGTAGACTCTATTAAAGACCAAAAATTATAAAATTAGATAAAATTCTAGCTATACAATATTGGCAAGAAAAATACATAAATTAATGATACAAAAAAGCAGAAAGTAAAAGGATAGAAAATATACGTAAAAATACATCATTTTGTTCAAATTTCTCTTTTTGCACTTGACTGCCAGGCCTAGAGATGTGTTGAACAGGCAGTTTAATTGGCAAGAACCTCGGTTGAATTATCTGACCACTGATCCACTGCTTTTCCAGAGTGCTACCCAACTGCGAAAACTGTATCCATTTTTCCCCCTTTTTTTTTTGAGACGGAGTCTCGCTCTGTCGCCCAGGCTGGAGTGCTGTGTGGTGCAACTCGGCTCACTGCAAGCTCCGCCTCCCGGGTTCAGGCCATTCTCCTGAGTCAGCCTCCCCAACAGCTGGGACTACAGGCGCCGGCCACCAGGGCTGGCTCATTTTTTTGTATTTTCAATAGAGACAGGGTTTCACTGTGTTAGCCAGAATGATCTCGATCTCTTGACTTCGTAATCCGCCTGCTTTGGCCTCCCAAAGTGCTGGGATTATAGGCGTGAGCCACTGTGCTGGGCCAAAGCCATCTATTTTTAAGCACCTTGCCTTTGGTCATTTGCTCATTCATTCCTCCTTTCATTCCTTTGTTCATTTATTCAATACCCATCAGTTTGTTGACCTTTTCTGGGTCTGGTAGTTTAGAGAACACTTGCTTTTCCTCAGCTAAAAGTTTTTTTTTTTTTCTTCCTCATTTTTCTCTTTTAGTCAGAACATTTTTTCCTTGATAGCCTTGATGATAAAAATCTGCATGTCAGAGTTTCTCAATAAGACTGTTAATCCAAAAACTATCTGAGAAAAGTCTCAATTTAGAAGTTTATTTTGCCAAGGTTAAGGACATGCCTTCAAAGGTCCTGATGACATGTACCTCAGGTAATTGGGATACATTTGCTTTTATCCATTTAGGAAGAAACAAGACATTAATCAATATGTGTAATATAAATAGTGGTTTGGTTTAGAAAAGTAGGACCACTAGAAATGTGGGTTCCAGATCTTAGGTGAATTGAAACATTTTCTTATGTCAAACATTTAAATAAATATCTGAACTCAACAGAAAGAAATGTCTGGGTGATAATAAGGGATTGTGGATACCAAGGTTTTATCTTGCTAATAGTCTCCAGGTATCAGAGAGCCTTTAGAGAGAATAGATGGTAAAGGTTTCCTGTCAGACTTAAAGGATCTGTTCTATCAGTACCATGGTCTGTGTTGTTAATGGTAATGAGGCATGTCTGACTTTCCCTTCTCATTCAGATGGTTTGAGGCTTTAAATTTTATTTTGGCTAACAAGCTCATTGCTGGATAGTCCTGTTCCATGTATAGGTAGTGGTGTGTGTGTGTGTGTGTGCAGGGGACGGAGGCTGTTGCTAGAGGGTCAAAGAGAAGTTGTCTCAGTGAGGAATTTTAAGAGCACCAAAAAGCCATTTGGGATGATAATGTTACAAATTGGTTAAATGAAACCCTGTCAAGTCATTGATTTACATACCTGCTGTCACTTTTTAATCATTTGTAGCTTTAGTTATTGTACATTAGACTTTTAACTACTACTAACCTTAGCCCCTAGAGAAAACCTAAGAAACACAGTTTTTTGTTTTTGTTTTTTTGAGAGGGAGTCTTGCTCTGTTGCCAGGGCTGGAGTGCAGTGGCCGGATCTCAGCTCACTGCAAGCTCCGCCTCCCGGGTTTACGCCATTCTCCTGCCTCATCCTCCCGAGTAGCTGGGACTACAGGTGCCCGCCACCACGCCTGGCTAGTTTTTTGTATTTTTTAGTAGAGACGGGGTTTCACCGTGTTAGCCAGGATGGTCTCGATCTCCTGACCTCGTGATCCGCCCGTCTCGGCCTCCCAAAGTGCTGGGATTACAGGCTTGAGCCACCCGCGCCCGGCCAGAAACACAGGTTTTAACTATGTGAACCCTGAATATCTGGAGATAGGGCTTTAGTTAACTTAGAAAACTATTTTGCCAACATTGTTCTGTTCCATTGGTCTGTGTATCTGTTTTTTTTTACTAGTACCATGATGTTTTGGTTACTGCAGCCTTGTAGTATATTTTGAAGTCAGGTAGTGTGATGCCTCCAGCTTTGTTCTTTTTGCTTAGGATTTTCTTGGCTATGCGAGCTCTTTTTTGGTTCCATATAAAATTTAAAGTGTTTTTTTCTAATTCTGTGAAGAAAGTCAATGGTAGTTTGATGGATATAGCATTGAATCTATAAACTACTTTGGGCAGTAGGACCGTTTTCTGCATCTATTGAGATAATCATGTTTGCTGTCATTGGTTCTGTTTATGTGATGGATGATGTTTATTGATTTGCATATGTTGAACCAGCCTTGCATCCCAGGGATGAAGCCGACTTGATTGTGGTGCATAAGTTTTTGATGTGCTGCTGAATTTGGTTTGCCAGGATTTTATTGAGAATTTTTGCATCGGGGTTCATCATTTCATGATCATAAATATTGGCCTGAAATTTTCCTTTTTTGTTGTGTCTCTGCCAGATTTTGGTGTCAGGATGATGCTGACCTCATAAAACGATTTTTCCATTGTTTGTGTCCTCTTATTTTCTTGAGCAGTGGTTTGTAGTTTTCCTTGAAGAGATTCTTTACATCCCTTTAAGTTGAATTCCCAGATATTTTATTCTCTTTGTAGTAATTGTGAATGGGAGTTCACTCATGATTTGGCTCTCTTTTTGTGTACACACGCACACCACTACCTACACATGCTAGATAAGAGCTGCGAAAAATCTTCCAAGGACTCCGTTTTTTCCTCTCTATCTACCTAAAATAATTTCTTAATAACTCCTACCACAATGTTAGACAGGAACATTTTTGTTTTCTTCACAGGCATTTTCCTAAATTAAGGGTAATGTAAACTTCAACTCAGGCTTCCTCAGCGGTTGTCATTAATTTCTTCACTTAGGCTTGGTATAGATATACAGATTTTCTCATTAATTTGCTTTATTGGAAGGCAGATTTTTTTCCCACAGACCATCATTTTATAGAAAATGTTGCTCCTGACTACAAGGAGCATTGGTTCCAGGTGTTAGGTTCAGTCCTTTCCCATTGCAAAAAATCAAGGCCAACTCTCTCATTTATCTATTTTTTTCTGGTTTTAAAACGAACTTTTTCCAATTGTGCATGCAAATAAATTACTTTGAGCATTTCAAAAGACCTTCATTTAGGCCATTGCTGCTTGTGACCATTCCAGGTTACGTGGGCTTATTTTTCCATATATTTTTGAGGACACTCCATTTTTGTTGTACATGAAACCAGCTGCTTTTATAAAAGACGACTGTCCATCAAAAGAATATTTTCCATAATTTAGGAACTTTTTGAAAGTGACCTAGGGCAGAAATGTGTTTGGGGTTGAATTGTGCTGCCTATGCATGTCACTCAGCCAAGGTGTTACCAAAGACTCATTAATTTGTCTTATACATCTTGGAATTTCTGATCCCCTTATAGTGTCAGAGTGCTCAAGTTGCCAGGTGGCCAACACTAATAGGCACCTTCTGGTTATGCTGAAACTCTCTGAAGATCCTTTTCTTGCAAAGTCTGTGAGACTGCTGCATATCATGGACAGCTGTCCAAACAGCTCTGTTATACCTCTAATCACTTACAGCACCCAGTTGGATTTGGAGGGAGCAAGTGTCTCTTAACTTTGGAATGAGAGAACTCATCATCATGTACCTTTTGATTTGAAACTATCAGTAATTGGTTACAGAAGAAAATGAAAGTTCAAATTACAAACAGTAGGTAGCAGCTGCAATTTTAAATGCACACAATGTAATTTTGGGCCAAAAGAAGTGAAACCATTGGTGCTACACTGCCAAAAGCCTGACACAGATTTCTTCCTGAAGACAATGGCAGAGAGGGCAGAAGTTCTCTGTAGAGTTGTTTTCCTGCTGTGACCTGTGCTTCTGTTCTTGAGGCAGAGAAGGCTGTTTTTATTTTTGTTTTTGTTTTTTTCTCCTGAAACCTGAAACTCCTACCCATTGCTGGAGATGGCTAAATGAATTCTGCAAAGGGGAAGTTCGAAAGAACAGCTCAAACAGTTTGATCTCAACCAAGGGGTACAGAGATTCGAATTCTGGAGGACTAACCCCTTACTTTCCTGGAAGAATGTTAAGATCTTCTGCCTGCCTAGATGTTGGGCTCATAGTGCTGACTCCTGGAGGAGTGTTGGATGGTCAGAGAGTGGACTCTGAATCCTGCTTACTGTACTCTAAATATCAAACTAAAGGAAAAAGCTGAGGGATGAAACATGGTTTTAAAATGTCTATTTGATGCACGATGCAGAAAAGTGCCTGGAAAACACAGAACCAAGTAAACTTAGATAGGCACACCAATGTTTTGTTAACGTGGATATGTGATAAGCAAATTTCTAAAGGCAAAAAGTAGAGAGCAAGTGGTCTATAACGAAGTTGTTTGTTAGGAATTGTCAAACGGATTACAGAAATAGCATTGATTAGCAATTGGCTACATATTGTTAAGTTGTAGGTTGTTGGTTGTAGTATCCAATATGTGGCATTGGTTGATGGTTTTATAGCTAACTTTTGGCATAATAATTGTAGCATCTATACAGCAAGCAACTTCAAGAGATGACTACTTACCTTAAGTGGGGAAGTGGGATGTGGGTGCTACTGTGGGAGACTTGCATTCCTTAGTTAAAAGTTTATTTTCTTAGTTTGTTGCATAGCTTCTCAGTCTAAGGTGGTCTTCCAGAGTTTGGGACTCTAGTGTTAAACAACACCAGATAGCCCCTGCCACGGGTCTTACCTGATGCTTGTTTCCTCTCCATGAGGCCTTACCATGTTGTTTTTGCCTGTGGGTTTCTCCCTACTGGTGTCCATTTACTCTGTGATTGAGGTGTACAAGTACTGAGTGCTCTAAGTGTTTATGTATGTTTATGTAGATGTTTCATTGAGAGCCTACAAAGGCTGCACTAGCTGTACAGTGTCACGTGATGAAACTGATGCCAAGGGAGGCTAAATTAGTTGCCTCATTTCCCAAAGTCAATGAGGGACAACATGTCTTTGATTCCAGTGTTGAACACTGGTTCCCTGCCTGTTCTTGATTCCCCATTGGCTTGGTTTTCCAAGTTGCTTACACTCTACCTGACTCTTTTAGGGACACCAATGTGTCTTACATTTGGTCTCTTTACATAATCCCATATTTCTCAGAGGTTTTGTTAATTTTTTTCTTTCTTTTTTTTCTCTGTTATTCTCTTATTTCAGAAAAACACATTTCAAGCACTGAGGTTCTTTTCTCAGCTTGGCCAGTTCTGCTGTTAATACATGCAATTGAATGATGACATTCTTATAGAGTGTTTTTCAGCTCTATCAGGTTGCTTAAGGTTTTGCTATGGTAAGTACTTTGTCAGCTCTTGTTATCATTTACTTGTGATTCTTAGCTTCCTTTAATTGGGTTATGCATAGTCCTGCATCTCAGTGATTTTAGTGTCTGTCTCTATTATGAATTCTGTTTCTGTCATTTCAGTTATCTCCTCCTGGTTCAGATCCCTTGCTGGTTCCCCACTTCAGCTCAGCTTCTGTGTTTTCCCTCCTTCCACTCTTAGTGCCTCTCCTCTGAAGACCTGTTAGGAGTGTGCCAGCCATCCTGGTCCCAGACCAAACTAAGTGTTGGGCTTCTTATTCTCACAGCCCAATAATGAGATACAGATGAACTGGGCAAGGAGGGAGTTTATTTCTGTAATTGGGTACAGAGAGGAGGCCTGGAAAATATTGCCAGACCCACTCAAAAGTAAGTTTTCCAGAGCTTATATACCTTCTCAGCTCTATGTGTATGTGTAAGTGTGCATTCATCTAAAGACATAAGTGATTAACTTCCTCTAACCTGTAACTAAAGTCCAAACTTTGAAGACCTTTCTCCAGAGCTTCAGTAAATTTATTCAATCTAGATGGATCCAGGTGCTGGGGTGATTACCCTTATCTTGTCTCTTCCTCAATTGTGGAGGTTTGGGGAGTTCTTTCAGACCTCTAATAAAACTTGTTTGTGGAGGCCTGGGGCGTTTCTTCACGCGAACATTAAAACGTGTTTAATTCTAAACAGGTCTCATTAAGAATTCCTTTGTATCTTGTCATGCTTCAAGACCTAGGAAAAGCCTGGGCAAAACTGTTGGTGGGCTTTTGTTACATTCTAGCCTTTGTATAAGAGCACTTACTCTTAATATTTAGCTTAACCATTCAGTGCTGAACAGTTGTTACAGGGGCCTGTCTATTCAAATGTTAGTGCGACCTGCTCTGCTATAGTCCTGTCTCTCAGTGGCAGCTGTTTCACTTGACTGCATCTGTTTGTCCATGTTGCTTGAATCCTGTAGTAACTTTTCAAATCTAGAATTGTGAGTCTTCTTTCTTCCCCCTCCTGTAGTGTTACATGTAATTTCACATCAGTTATGAAATCAGATTACCAATTTATTGAAAGTAACTCTTGAAGTCTAGAATTGTGAGTCTGTTAATAATGTTTGGTCATTTTCATACATTTTAAAATTTTTGTTTGATGTATTTCTAAATATTTTACTCTTTTTAATGGTATTATAAGTTGGATTGTTTCAGTTTCACTTCAGGATCTTTCATTGCATGTATATAGAAATACAATTGCTTTTTATTTTTGAATTTGTATCCTACAATGTTGATGAACTCATTAATTTGCTCTAGTGATTGAGTACTTAGGATTTTCCATATGCAATATAATATTATTTGTAAAGAGAAGTAGTTTTGCTGTTTTCTTTGCTGTCTGAAAGCCTTTTACTTCTCTTCTTGCCTTTTCCCTCTGTCTAGAACCTGTAGTAGAATGTTGAATAGAAGCAGTGTAAACAGTATTCTTGTTTTGTTCTGTATCTTTTGCAAAAACATGCAGCCTTTCACTGTTAAGTGTGATGTTACCTGGAGTTTCTGCAGATGTCCTTTATCAAGTTGAAGAAGTTTACTTCCATTCATATTTTTATCACAAATATTATTGGACTGAAAGGAATCAGACACACTTCTCAGCTTCCTGGGCCCAACACTAACACATTCCTCCATACATCACAACTTCCAGGGCCCAGTGTAAACATTCCAAACTTCCAGGGCCCAGTGTAAACATTCCAAACTTCCAGGGCCCAGTACAAACACCACTTGGAGAGTACCGTTTGTACTGAAAGCACGGGAACCAATAGATAACTGCTAAATGTATAACTTAATATGTTAACCAATTGTAATGCTGTAACCTAAAGAATTCCCTTGTTTCTCTGTAACCTTACATATCCTGTTTTTATCGGGCTATAAAAAGCGAGCGCATGCATTGTTCGAGGCCCTCTTGTATGTTATGGAACGGAGGGACCAAGTTCGAACTTTCAATAAAGATCCTTGCCGCTTGGCTTTGACTCTGGACTCTAGTGGTCTTCTTTGGGGAACAAACGGTCTGGGCATAACAGGACTTTATCAGATCCTTTTTCTCTCCTATCCTTGAGATAATCATATGATTTATGTAAGGTTAGTGTTTTGTTTTATTGATATGATGTGTAACATTAATATTTTTTGCATGTTGAGGCAAACTTGCTTTCCCAAGATAAATCCTTATTTGTCATGGTACTTAATATGTATGTTGCTGAATTCAGTTTGCTGATAATTTGTTGAATTTTTTTGTTTTTCATTTCATAGTTAACACAGTGTACTGTAGTTTTCTTATGAATTTTTTTCTTTTTTTTTTTTTTTTGGGAGACAGAATCTTGCTGTGTCACCAGAATGGAGTGCAGTGGCTCAGTCTTGGCTCAATGCAACCTCTCTACCTCCTTGTTGTTTTCCTGCCTGAGCCTCTACCTTCTATCTTCCTGCCTGAGCCTCAACCTCTCTACCTTCAAGTTGTTTACCTGCCTGAGCCTCCCGAATATCTGGGACTACAGGCATGTGCCACCTTGCCCGGCAAATTTTTTGTATTTTTTCAGTAAAGATGGAGTTTCACCGTGTTAGCCAGGTGATCTTGATCTCCTGACCTTGTGATCTGCCCGCCTTGGCCTCCCAAAGTGCTGGGATTACAGGTGTGAGCCACTGTGCCCAGACCCTCTTATATTTTTGTATAGTTTTGACATCAGGGTAAATAAAAGGAATTCAAAAATGTTTCTTTTTTTTGCAGAGTTTATGAATAATTTGTTATTATTATTATTATCGTCATTATTATTTACAGAGTTTTGTTTTGTTGCCCATGCTGGAGTACAGTGGCATGATCTCAGCTCCCTGCAACCTCCGCCTCCCAGATTCAAGTAATTCTGCCTCATCCTCTTGAGTAGCTGGGATTAGAAGTGCCTGCGACCATGCCTGGCAAATTTTTAATAGCGATGGGGTTTTACTATGTTGGCAGGATAGTCTCAAACCGCAGGCCTCAAGTGATCTACTGCCTAGGCCTGTCAAAGTGCCGGGATTACAGGCCTGAGCCACTGCACTCAGCCAAATTCATATTAGTTATTTGTTGAAGATTCAGTAACATTCATGGATAAAACATTCTGACCTTAGGATATTTCTTGCGGGCATTGAATCACTATCTTCACTTATTATAGGTCTAGTGACATTCCTGTTTATTCTTGAATTAGTTTCAGCAGTTTGTTTCTAAGAATTCATCCACTTAATCTAAATAATCTACATTTTTGACACACAGTGTTCATTTTATTCATTTACGTAAGGTTAGTAGTAATTCTTTTTCTTTTATTTCAGATTCTAGCAATTTTAGTGTTCTCTCTTTTTTAGTCAAACTAGCTAATGGTTTATCAATTTTGTTCCTCTTTTGAAAGAATCAGCTTTTGGTTTCATTAAGTTTCTTTATTGCTTTTCATTATCTATTTCCTCAATTTCCACTCTAATTTTTATTATTTCCTTTCTTCTGCATGCTTTTGGTTTAGTTTGTTCCTTCTCCCCCACATATCTTATAGTAGTAAATTCAATTGAATTGATTTTTTTCTTCTTTCTTAACAAAAGCAGTTATAAGTATAAATTTATATCTTTTATCACTGCTTTTGCTGCATCACATAAATCTGTGGTATGTTTTGTTGTTTGTTTTAATTTATTTCCAAGTACTTTCTGATTTTTCTTTTGACTTCTTTTTGACCAACCAACTTTTGTGTTTTAAATTTCGATGTATTTGTGAGTTTCCCCCAAGTTTTTCTGTTACTGATTTCATTTCGTTGTATTTGGAGAACTCATGTTATGTTATTTCCATTTAACCTTACTTATGATTGCTTTGTGGCTTAGCTGTCATCTGTCCCAGAGAATACTGAAGGTATACATGTGAAGGATATATATTTAGTTGTTTTTTAGGATGGCATGTGTGTCAATACAGTACAGTTGACTTACAGTGTTGTACTAGTCTTCTATTTTCTCATGGGTCCTACCCATTGTTGAAAGAGTGGTTTTGAAGTCTCCAGTTTTTATTGTTGAATTGCATAGTTCTGTCTTAAATTTTGCATTTTTACCTTATTTTGGTACTATGTTAAGTGCATATGTGTTTATAATTATTATATTTTGTGTTGGGCTTCTCTAATTTCTTAATAGTCTCCCCTGTTATATATAACGACTTTTTTGTTTTAGATTTTTTTTGGGTCCAATATTAGTTACAACCAGTTCATCTTTATTGTGGTTGCTATTTGTATGATACATATTTTTTTCATTATTTTACTTGAAGTATATATGTTTTTGAATTTAAATTATGTCTCCTCTCTCATGTCTTTTGTTCATCTATTTTTGCTACTTTATTTTGTATTGAAATAATATTTTCTAATAAAGCATTTTAATTGTATTATTTTTCTTTCTTTTTTTGATTGAAAGGCAGCATTTATTTATGTGGCTATGTTCTGAGAAGTATGAAACAATATAATTTTATTATGTTGTATCACAATTCATACCATTTTTCCTATATTTATGATAGGAAAAGATAACATGAAGCATAGTGTATACTTAATGTCTCATTTGTTTTACAAGCTAAGAAGTGACAAAGGAAATTAACCCCCAAAATTGCTGAACATCAGAGGTCTACTCTGCTGCATATTGTCACATGGTAACTACTTGCCTAGAATTATACAGATTTTTAAAATCTTTTATGTATTTATGTATGTATGTGTGTATTTTTTTATTTATTATAGGGTACATGTGCACACTGTGCGGGTTTGATACATGGGTATACATGTTGGTTTGCGGTACCCATTAACTCATCATTTACATTAGGTATTTCTCCTAATGCTATACCTTCCCCAGCCCCCTACCTGCTGACAGGCCCCAGTGTGTGATGTTCTCTACCCTGTGTCCATGTGTTCTCATTGTTCAATTCCCACCTATGAGTGAGCACATGCGGTGTTTAGTTTTCTGTCCTTGTGAGAGTTTGCTGAGAATGATGGTTTCCAGCTTCATCCATGTCCCTGCAAAGGACATGAATTCATCCTTTTTAATGACTGCGTAGTATTCCATTATGTATATGCCACATTTTCTTAATCCAGTCTATCATTGATGGACATTTGAGTTGGTTCCAAGTTTTTGCTATTGTGAATAGTGCCACAATAAACATACATGTGGATGTGTCTTTATAGTAGTGTGATTTATAATCATTTGGGTACATACTCAGTAATGGGATTGCTGGGTCTAGTTCTGCATCCTTGAGGAATCACCGCACTGTCTTCCACAATGGATGATCCAATTTACACTCCCACCAATAGTGTGAAAATGTTCCTATTTCTCCACACCCTCTCCAGCATCTGTTGTTTCTTGACATTTTAATGGCTAACATTCTAACTGGTGTGAGATGGTATCTCATTGTGGTATTGATTTGCATTTCTTTGATGACCAGTGATGATAAGCATTTTCTCATGTGCCTGATGGCTGCATAGATGTATTCTTCTGAGAAGTGTCCGTTCATATTCTTTACCCACTTTTTGATGGGGTTTGTTGGTTTTTTTAATGTAAATTTGTTTGAGTTTTTCGTAGCTTCTGGATATTAGCCCTTTGTCAGATGGGTAGATTGTAAAATACTCTCCCATTCTGTAGGTTGCCTATTCACTCTGATGGTAGTTTTTTTTTTTGCTGTGCAGAAGCTCTTTAGTGTAATTCAATCCCATTTGTCAATTTTGGTTTTTGTTGCCATTGCTTTTAGTGTTTTAGTCATGAAGTCCTTGTTCATGAATGTGTCCTGAAGGGTATTGCCTAGATTTTCTTCTACGATTTTTATGATTTTAGGTCAAACATTGAAGTCTTTAATCTATCTTGAATTAATTTTTGTATAAGGTGTAAGGAAGGGATCCAGTTTCAGCTTTTCACATATGGCTAGCCAGTTTTCCCAGCACCATTTATTAAATAGGGAATCCTTTCCCCATTTCTTGTCTGTCAGTTTTGTCAAAGATCAGATGGTTGTAGCTGTGTGGTATCATTTCTAAGGGCTCTGTTCTGTTCCATTGGTCTATATGTCTGTTTTGGCACCAGTACCATGCTGTTTTGGTTACTGTAACCTTGTAGTATGGTTTGAAGTCAGGTCATGTGATTCCTCCAGCTTTATTCTTCTGGTTTAGGATTGTCTTGGCAATGCAGGCTCTTTTTTGGTTCCATATGAACTTTAAAGTACTTTTTTCCAATTCTGTGAAGAAAATCATTGGTAGCTTGATGGGGATGGCATTGAATCTATAAATTACCTTGGGCAGTATGGCAATTTTCATGATATTGATTCTTCCTATCCATGAGCATGGAATATTCTTACATTTGTTTGTGTCCTTTTTTATTTCATTGAGCAGTGCTTTGTAGTTCTCCTTGAAGAGGTCCTTCACATCCCTTGTAAGTTGGATTCCTAGTTATTGTATTCTCTTTGAAGCAATTGTGAATGGGAGTTCACTCATGATTTGGCTCTCTGTCTGTTATGGGTGTATAGGAATACTTGTGAATTTTGCATATTGATTTTGTATCCTGAGACTTTGCTGAAGTTACTTACCAGCTTAAGGAGATTTTTGGGCTGAAATTATGGGCTTTTCTAAATATACAATCATGTCATCTGCAAACAGGGACAATTTGACTTTCTCTTTTCTTAATTGAATACCCTTTATATCTTTCTCCTGCCTGATTGCTCTGGCCAGAACTTCCAACACTATGTTGAATAGGAGTGGTGAGAGAGGACATCACTGTCTTATGCCAGTTTTCAAAGGGAATGCTTCCAGTTTTTGCCCATTCAGTATGATATTGGCTGTGGGTTTGTCATAAATAGCTCTTATTACTTTGAGATATGTTCCATCAATACTGAATTTATTGAGTGTTTTTAGCATGAAGGGCTGTTGAATTTTGTCAAAGGCCTTTTCTGCATCTATTGAGATAATCATGTGGTTTTTGTTGTTGGTTCTGTTTATATGATTGATTACGGTTATTGATTTGCATATGTTGAAACAGCCTTGCATCCCAGGGATGAAGACAACTTGATCATGGTGGATAAATAAACTTTTTGATGTGCCACTGGATTCGGTTTGCCAGTATTTTATTGAGGATTTTCGCATCGATGTTCATCAGGAATATTGGTCTAAATTTCTCTTTTTTGTTGTTGTTGTGTCTCTGCCAGCCTTTGGTATCAGGATGATGCTGGCCTCATAAAATGAGTTAGGGAGGATTCCCTCTTTTTCTATTGACTGGAGTACTTTCAGAAGGAATGGTACCATTTCCTCTTTGTACCTTTGGTAGAATTCGGCCATGAATCCGTCTGGTCCTGGACTTTTTCTGGTTGGTAGGCTATTAATTATTGCCTCCATTTCAGAGCCTGTTATTGGTCTATTCAGGGATCCAACTTCTTCCTGGTTTAGTCTTGGGAGGGTGTAAATGTCCAGGAATTTGTCCATTTCTTCTAGATTTTCTAGCTTATTTCCATAGAGGTGTTTGTAGTATTCTCTGATAGTAGTTTGTATTTATGTGGGATCAGTGGTGACATGCCCTTTATAATTTTCATTGTGTGCATTTGATTCTTCTTTTTTCTTTTGTATCATTCATGCTAGCGGTCTATCAATTTTGCTGGTCTTTTAAAAAAACCAGCTACTGTATTCATTGATTTTTTGAATGGTTTTTTACGTCTCTATCTCCTTCAGTTCTGCTCTCATTTTAGTTATTTCTTGCCTTCTTCTAGCTTTTGAATATGTTTGCTCTTGCTTATAGTTCTTTTAGTTGTGATGTTAGGGTGTCAATTTTATATCTTTCCTGCTTTCTCTTACGGGTATTTAGTGCTATAAATTTCCCTCTACGCACTGCTTTAAATGTGTCCCAGTGATACTGGTATGTTGTGTCTTTGTTCTCATTGGTTTCAAAGAACATCTTTATTTCTGCCTTTATTTAGTTATGTACCCAGTAGTCATTCAGGAGCAGGTTGTTCAGTTTCCATATAGTTGAGTGGTTTTGAGTGAGTTTCTTAATCCTGAGTTCTAGTTTGATTGCACTGTGGTCTGAGAGACAGTTTGTTATAATTTCTGTTCTTTTACATTTGCTGAGGAGTGCTTTACTTCCAACTATGTGGTCAATTTTAGAATAAGTGTGATGTGGTGCTGAGAAGAATGTATATTCTGTTGATTTGGGGTGGAGAGTTCTGCAGATATGTATTAGGTCCTCTTGCTGCAGAGCTGAGTTGAATTTGGGATATCTTTTTAACTTTCTGTCTCATTGATCTGTCTAATGTTGACAGTGGAGTGTTAAAGTCTCCCATTACTATTGTGTAGGAATCTTAGTCTCTTTGTAGGTCTCTAAGGACTTGCTTTATAAATCTGGGTGCTCCTGTATTGGGTGCATATATATTTAGGATAGTTAGCTCGTCTTATTGAATTGATCCCTTTCCCTTTATGTAATGGCCTTCTTTGTCTCTTTGATCTTCTTTGGTTTAAAGTCTGTTTTATCAGAGACTAGGATTGCAACCCCTGCATTTTTTGTTTTCCATTTCTTGGTAGATCTTCCTCCATCCCTTTATTTTGAGCCTATGTGTGTCCCTGCACATGAGATGAGTCTCCTGAACAAGCACATTGATGGGTCTCAACTCTTTATCCAATTTGTCAGTCTTGTCTTTTCATTGGAGCATTTAGTTCTTTTACATTTAAGGTTAATATTGTTATGTGTGAATTTGATCCTGTCATCATGATGTTAGCCGGCTATTTTGGTCATTAGTTGATGCAGTTTCTTCCTAGCATTGATGGTCTTTACAATTTGGCATGTTTTTGCAGTGACTGGTACCAGTTGTTCCATTCCATGTTTAGTGCTTCCTTCAGGATCTCTTGTAAGGCAGGCCTGGTGGTCAAAAATCCCTCAGCATTTGCTTGTGTGTAAAGGATTTTATTTCTGCTTCGCTTATGAAGCTTAGTTTGGCTGGATATGAAATTCTGGGTTGAAAATTATTTTCTTTAAGAATATTGGGCCTGCCAGGCGCTGTGGCTCAAGCCTGTAATCCCAGCACTTTGGGAGGCCAAGACGGGTGGATCACGAGGTCAGGAAATCGAGACCATCCTGGCGAACACAGTGAAACTCCGTCTCTACTAAAAACTACAAAAAAGTAGCCGGGCGAGGTGGCAGGTGCCTGTAGTCCCAGCTATTTGGGAGGCTGAGGCAGGAGAATGGCGTAAACCTGGGAGGTGGAGCTTGCAGTGAGCTGAGATCTGGCCACTGCACTCCAGCCTGGGCAACAGAGCGAGACCCCGTCTAAAAAA